>NC_081407.1:395932228-395997228 GCF_030272615.1 Cryptomeria japonica | reverse complement strand
TAGAGACTAATTTACCCCAAATAAAAAAAAATTGCTTGCAAAAATGAGGTCTTAAGCCTAAGGTGTAACCTTTTGAAGTTAAACAACTTAAATAAAACTCCAATAAGAGTGGGGTTAGCTATTTGGGTGAAGGCATGCTCGTGTAATCCTAATATCTTGATAACATTAGTGAGGGGTAGTGGTAGAATATTCTCTCACTAGATCAAAATTCCTTGTTGGCATTGGAAAAAGAATCTAATTGGAATATTCTCAAAATTTATTAATGTTGGAGGGTCTGCTTGCTGTGGGGTCAACATGCAATCTGTGAAGAATAAATAAGTGCCATGTGGCACTAGGAACTTGGTTGATGTACTAAGACCTAGTAGGATTTCCTAAACAAGTAGGTATTCTTGATTGAGTTTTTCTACTAACTCATGTACCTTGCACAATTGTAGAGATGAGGTCGAGGGGGCAAAACTTTTCTCTAATGGTTTGGGGCATGTCGGTGAATTGACAATAGATCTATACCAATTTGGGCATTTTAAGCACAATGGTTCAGGGTTTTTTTTGACCCAAAGTGCTCTAAAATGGTAGCTACCTCCAAGATCTAGCAACCACCTCCTAGCTTCAAACCTTCACATATATGGCATTTGGTGTCTAATTTGGATGAAACAAAAGGAAAAACTAATTTTCTCAAACCCTTTGAACTTAATGGTGAGATCAAATTGTATCAAAAAGCTCAAATTTTTACATCAAATATATTATATACATGAAGAGGAAACAACCAAATTTGGTATTTCTATTAATATTTTCTGATTCTCTTAGTCTCCATTCAATGCAAGAGAAGAGAATACCCACCTTTTCAATATCTACAAACATTTGCAACCTAGATATCTCAAATAAGACTAATAAAAAGTAATCCTATAATATATTATATCATGTAAGAGTTGGTATAGAATGCTCTATACCATGAAATATTGGTTGAAGATTATAGCCACCCAAGATCTAGGCACTTCATGAAAGCATAAGTGTGATTGACAATGAAATAATATTTAGCCATTATACCAAAGGATTCAAATAATATATTATAATCTAATTTATATTACAAAGGGGAGCCCCTTGGTTATATAGGCCAAGTTGAACATAGGAGAACTATAGTAAATTGTAACCCTTTAAAATTTCACACTCTATTTGGGTCCCTACTTTAGTGTGTCTTCTCATGGGTCATTTTAAGCCTATTTGGGCCTTATGTCACTCTACTATTGTCATAGGCTAATTTGAAGACTAGATCCTATTTTTTGGGTCTTGATACTCTATCACCAATTTATCAAGTCCCTATTTGAGAGGACTTGGGTGCTCATCTTTTTTGGGTGAAAATTTTGTAAACTAGAAAGGTTTGCAAAATAGTAGTTTCAACCACAGTACGTGAGATTTAATCTCTCCTCACAAGGGGAGGTTGCCTTTTTTTTTTTTTACCAATTAACTCTTAACTAGGAACTAAAACTAAACTAACTATGTTTTTCCTATTCTCTTATTTCATAATAAGTTCTCTTCTCAAGACTTACAAATAAGAATGGTAATAAAAAATAATATTTGATATCCACAAGATTAAACGAAAGAAGAACCTCGTGTTCACCAATGCAATATATGATTTCAGGAGCTCATACACTCAAATACTTTATACTAATTAGATAACAAAGATGCAATATATAGCAACACAAAGACTTCCAAGTATATTGCAACTCCAAACTTATGAAGGAAAGAAAATTTGCAGCTCAAAGACTTCAAACCTTCTCTAATTAAAATGTTGATCACTATCTCTAAATCCAGCAGTACAACTCAAAGGATAACAATTATATTTATAACCGCTTTAAACTAAATAGCCACAACACAATACCTCGAGCTAATTCCAGGTTATTTAATCACAATAACACAAAAACATTGTAATCTCATAAGATAATGCTCCAACTCAAATATTGAATGCACAATTGCTCCTTTCTATTCACTTGAGATTGATTTACAAAATAAAATCAGTCTTAAATTGCTACAAAAATTGGCAGAGTTTTGTTGCTATGCATATAGATGATTATTTACAAATGATCACACTCATATATATAGGGGAGGGGCTATGAGAAAAATTAGGAAAATGTACAACTAACTATGACTTATTCAATTTTACAATCCTACTTGAATTTGACTTGTAGTATGGCTATATTATATTACATTTTTTCAAATGACATGTAGAATGTCAAAACAAAATTATAAAATGCATATACTAAGAAAAATAATCTATGTGTCATGGGGCATTTCTTCATCATCTCCATTCTTGGCCAAAATTCTTCAAACTTGCGTAGTCCATCTTGGATCTCAACATCATTGAGTCTGGATGTGTGTTTTGCAATTGCCTTGACTCATGTGATGGTATCCTCCAAACCAATGAAAGATTTCTTATAGCAACCCAAAATGCACTTCAAATTATCCAGAGCCACTTGAAGATCTACAAACTTGTCAATAGAGGCTATTGAGAAATCATTAGAATATATCTTTTTGAATGAGAGATGTAAGATCATGTAGTATTGTATCCTCAAGAAGAAGTTTTTTACTTTCTTCAGAGATTTTACAAGGGATCTATTCAATTTTGGCAACAATGTCTCGCCATTTCTCTTCACTTGTTTCCAAAGCCAATTGCAAATCCTTTGTCAGATCCTCAATAACTTCCTTCTCATTTCTCACGAGTTCTCTAAACTCAATGTACTTCTCCCTAGATAGGATAACATCATTGTCAACCAGAATCTCCAAATCCATATCCTTTATTTTTATCCAAGTGGTTAGATATGAGGTATGTGATTCTAAATCCTGTGAAAAACTTCCAATGCCTGCTCCAACTGAGAGTCAGTGTTTTTCCAATTTTCCATCATCTTGAAATGGGTTTTCAAAAGGTGATTGCCTTGTTCCAACATCCTATCTAAACATATATCAACTAATTTTTCTTTGCTCCTATTCCTTTCAGCCTTCTTGAATGATTCCTCAGCAATGGATGTATTCACAGGTTCAATCTCTTCAAAAGACTTAGTGATTTTAAGAAGCACTAAAGTAAGCTCCACATTCCTAAGTTTCAACTTCTTTAATAATCTTGTCCTGATCATACCTCCAAATCAACACATCCATTGTAGCTTGAGCATCTTGTTTGGCACTATCATGTGTTTGTTTATCGATCTCAACCATTCTTATCACATAGTTTGAAAGATATTTCATCAATGTATTAAATTTTTGTTAATGTAATTGAGATCTTGAATTCGTTGTTTAAAATGAGAGGAGTAGACCTCCTTTTATACTTACTTATCGAAAATCTAATTAGATTTATGACCTGAGCTAACACGGGATCTAATTTCTTCTTCTCAGAATGTGACCATTAAGAGGGGCTAGTTTTGGGGCCCAATTAAGGATCCCAGGGAGTGGGTGTCGTGGTCCTACAAGTTAGGATTCCAGAAAGGGGTCAAATTGAAAAATAGGTGAAAATATGACATGAATGAGGGGTGAGAGAAACGTTAGTGCTTCAATAAGGCCTTAGAGGATGGAATGCCCAAGGAAGGCCTAAGTGAGGACAAAATTGTAGGCGAGTACAATTTAGGACACTACATTATGATATCATCCTCTTCCTATAGGATATCCTTAGTAGAGAGACACTTTTTAGGAGAAAGATCAATATTATTCCTCAAAATTTCATCCTTGGGAGAGAAAGTTATAAAAGAAGTGTTAATGATCTCTAATTGCACTAAAGTGTCCTCATGGGTAAGAAAATCCTTAGGAGAAGATAAATCATAACTATGGATGAAAGAAAAACATGAACCATCATCATATGCACGAAAGGGAACATTACAAAGATCTTGAAATAAATTAAAAATTAAATTAGCAAAGCAAGATAACAACCCCATTTATCAAATACAATAAACAAATCAATGTTCACTCAATGTATACAATGAAATTAAGAAAAATTATATTTGAAAACACCAAATCAGAAGTACGCAAAATGTAAGAAATATCAGGTTCACCAAAATGTAATATGGTGAAATATGGTTCACTAGTTTTTGCATGCAATCTAATAATCTTAGGCCTATTCCACTCTTACATTGGAAGGAAGATGATCCACTAGGATCGAGATGATTCAAGCAAAAAGTGGACGCAATGGTCCTTCGTTGTCAGTTGAAAGTGACTATACAAATGATAGATGAAGAAATGTAAATTAGGATGAGGAATTAACCCTTTTTCGTGTGTAACAGACTGATAACCCTATTCCAAAAAAGTATGCAATAATACAAGCTAAGACTACCCTATAGACCAAATTTGAGGCAAAAGTGTAGGGACTTAGTCACCTAGCTCGGCCCACTCCTAGGACTCAGTTCGCCAACTCGTCCCGCTCCCATTAGTTTTGGCTCCAACAATTTGTAGACTATAGATCTCCACCTGATTAGTCTGTACCTATTTTTGTAGCTTCACTTCCTATTCTTGCACACAAAAAAGAGAAAAACTTTGGGGGGAGAAAGGGTGGTTTTCCTAAGCCAAACCCCAGTTTTGGAATTAACCTTGAAATAGAATTGAAATGAACTTGAAAGAAAAGTGTGCCATTAGGTAGCAAAGGCTAGATTTGAAAATAGAAGTGTCTTATACCTTGATGATGCAAATGATTATTTGAAGATGATCATGAATGTTGATGCAATAAAATGACTCCACACAAGAGACCTAAAAGGACATCACAAAAGACATGCTTGCATGAGGGTTGTTGAAGGTTGCCACAATTAAGAATATGGTGGGATGAAATGCCTTGAATTTTGAATGCTTGAATGCCTTATCATTCATATATTCATGTTATAACAAAATGAGGGAGGATACCTTGCTTATATACCTCTCCCAAACATAATTTCGAGGTGCAAAACATGGAGCAAGCTAACAAGGGAAAATATTTCTCACCAAATCAAGCTAACCATTGTGTGGACCAAATTAGGGGGAGCGAGGCACCCTAGGTGGCTTTCTCACTCCAAGATATTCTTAAATTGGGACTTGAGGTCCTAAATAAGGAGGAGATGTCAGAATGATATGTTGAATTGGGTTTTGATGAGCAGAACTGGGTGTAGGAGGCCATGCATGCTAAAATAGGGCCTAGTTGAGCAAGAAATTGCATTGGGATGCAGTTACAATGCTACATAGAGTTATAAATGAGAAAAGAGATAGTAGATAACAAAGGTCATGGTGTATGCCGTTGACATTAAATCACGAGGCTGGTGAGATGTAAAGGCCCATGTGAACAACTAGTTGTAAATACGAACTCTATGAATGATACAATATATGCTTAGGGAGAGGCCCAATCAATTAAAAGTGATCATCCAAATACTTGGTATTAAGATACAATTCCTTTCTTATAGACCAATGACCATCCACAAGGCTTGGGCTCATCTAAAATAATTTTTTTAGGCTACAATCATTACCCCATGTTCTTGTTGATTGTATTTTATTAAAAAAAAGACATCAATGATGTTCTATTAATATGCATAGATTAAAATCAAGCCAAGAAAGTGCTTCAAGAGTTCCACGATGGCCTTTCATGAGGTCATTATTCACTAATACAATTATTGTTAAAATTATGACAATTGGTTACTATTGGCCTAATCTATTCAGAGATGTTCACAAATGGGTAAGAAGTTGTAAAGTTAAATAAAATATTGTTTATCTTCATGTTCACCCTAATCAAACATACCAACCATTTGCACAATGGAGATTATATTTTATCTACATGATAAATCTGCCATCCACTAGTAGTGAAAGTTTATTTTTAACAACCACCAATTATTTCACAAGGTGGATAGAAGCAATTCCCTTGGAAGATTCCATTGAGGCCTCTATTTACTACTTCCTTGATGGTATGATAATAAGGTTTGGTGTTTCATTCATTATTTTTTTTTATAACGCTAAAGCTTTTGTATGAACATGGATCAACAAATGGGTTGTCAAATGTGGAGTTTACCTAAAGACTTCTTAAAACTTTTATCCTTAGGGTAATAGTTTGGTTGTCTATGAATAAGAACCTCATCTAGATCATCAAAAGGATGAGACAACCAAATTTCCTAAAACACCAATCTTAGAATAACCCTTTGGGATTATATTACACTAAAGAGGATTGTTGGTAAGTATCCCATCATGTCCTGGTGTATGGTAGAGAAGCGAGGCTTCCATTATCCTTAAAATTTCCTTATTTTGAGCTTTCCTAGTAGCTAGAGATATTGGAAATTGATGTCGTGGAAATTAGGTTAGCTAAATTAATGGAGTTGGAGAGGTAAGAGAACAATCAATTCAAACTCTTGAAGCTCACCAAGCACAAACGAAAAGATGATTGATAAGAGAGTTGTTCATAGAGTGTTCCAAGAGGAAGATTTGCATTTGAAATGGGATGAAGATAGATAAAAATATAGTAGACATGCCAAGTTTGATTCTCTTTGTGTTGGCACATACATCATCACCAATTGTAAGCAATCCAATGCATTTCAACTCTAAAAAATGAATTGTAAAATCCTTCATATCCCATTCAATGGGATACACATCAAACTTTTCTTTTGAGGATAACTTCAAATATTTGTGCATATTATCTTAGTTGTTAGTTCTTTCTAGTAAGTATTCCCTCACACAACCACAAAGAAAAGTAGGGAACTAATGGTTCTTAGTAGCCAAGGAACCCTCAATGAGGTTAAAGCAAAAGTTGATGGTTCCCAAGGTACAAGTAACCCTTGACAAGGGTATCGAAGGAAATGTGAACTTGATGGAAGCACATAATATCAAGTGAGCCTAATGAAGGAGAAAGAGTTCGGGGTCTAATAGGTTCTAGGAACCTACGGATCCTCTAAAAGGTTTCTAAGTCCCTGTCAAGCCCCAATGGCTAAAGTAAGAATGTAGAAGGGTGAGAAAAAGCTAAGTCAAGGTCAATTGTTTGAGGATGAAAAGGTGGGAAAGTAATTACAAAAGACAAATGCTGACATGCTTTTTTCATCACCTACTTCCTCTACAATCCTCATTAATGCTAAAACAACCCTCCCAACTACCTCACCTCGAGTCGTAGATCTCTAGGAGATATTTTGAAGTCATTTCCATTGATTATCAAGGGGAAAAGTGACACCCACATCTCATTATGTTTTATATACCTCCTTTCGATTAGGTGCCCATGATTGGGCCACATTTTCAATAGATTTATGAGAGATTTTCCATACTTCATTCACAAATTCATCAATGTTGAAACTAAGAAGGGTATTGGAAATGATTCTTACATAGATGTAGATAAAAATTCTTTGTGTAACATGTCAAAATGTTATAGAGTGGTGGCAAGGGTTTTCTCCCTAACATATTCTCGCTCTTTTTCGAGCATCCTTTAGAGGAAAAAAAGAATAATTATGCTCATTGTAATGGGCCGCCTTCTTTGGTTTTCTTCAAGAGAGATTTGCAACTCTGCAATTTGTTTCTGTAAAATGGGCTCTATTCCTTCATATTAATGAAATTGCTCCCATCACCTCTTTTCACTTTAAATATGTTGTGTGAAATTTAATTCTTATCATTTTTTAAAGTTTGTATAATGTGTAAACCCTGCCTATGAGCATTAATAATGGATTTCCTTCATCCCTCTTGATTTAATCAAACTTAACTTTCATACAAGTACCCTAATTATTGATATAGAAAAAATTGTGTGAGTTCCTCAAGTAATTTAATTGATATTTTGTGCTATAGTGAGTAGGAAGAAGCCATTATAAACATCAATGCATCACCATCCTTTCATTTTTTGCAATGCTCTCTTCCCCTTTTCCTCTTCAAATTGACAAAATAGGGTTGGTTTTAAAGACTACTATTGGGTTGGATTAGTACTCTATACTTAGTTTAGAGAGGGAACCAACCCTTCATATGTAGGTTTTCCTTCATTTAGGAAGGTCCCACACCTTGAGCCACTCCCGTGTTTCACTAATTAGCTGAATTTGAGTTCAACAAGCATGCAGTTTCGGTTGATAACACAATCCCTATACCTTGCCTATATAAGGAAGGTACCTCTAGCATTGTAACATATCTTGTGTATAATATCATCATCATCATATTGTATTCTTATTTAGTGGAATAGAATCTTGTGTTGTTGCTTCTCTATTGTTTCGTGGGCCTGTTATTTGGTGTTGCAAATAAATGATCCTAGGTGTTCACTTCAGTATGGTATTAGTGTATGAGTGATTGTTGTGTTTCCAACAATAAATTATCACACAATTGAATCCACATAAATAATAATTAGATATTAACAAATTCACAATCATAAATAATTACAATATGTTGCATGGACTTTCAACATGAGGTCATAGCATTCAAAGTAATATGGGTGCACAACTGTATGTGAATTATAAAATTAAAATGTAATTTGTTGCTCCTTAAAATAGGGTCTAAAGATTAACTTCTTATGTGAATCCCTTCAAATGAGTGTGAGTGATGTTTATCTAGTGAGCCTTAGCCTTTAGGTTGATTTTTATCAGTTGCAAGGAGGTGCAAAACTCAATGTTGAGTGCAACGTGTAGTCAACCAAACATGTAGAAGGAACCTTCTAGATGAGCGTGGAGATGATAGTTCAATGAATCTTGATGTGGTTCATACTAAAATCCTTCTTAGGTCCAATGAATTTGAAAACACATTCATTTGTTGACGCAAGCTTTGCAAAGCTTCCTAAGCTTTGAACAATGAAATTTGGCATTATCTTGTTATGCTCAATAGTAAGCCTAGAATTAAATAAGCCTTTGTGGTGATTACAATATCCTAAAAAATAGACTAGACATTATCAACTCTTGGATCATGTGTTCGCAATCATAAGGTAGAGTATCCAATTATAATAAAATATGGTAGGACTTAAGACACTTACACTTGGATGATGATTAAAATATCATTGAAAATTGACAAACAAACAAAATAATAAAGTGAGAATACCATTAAGTGATGCAAGATCATTCTTACACCTTAAGATGTTCAAGATTACATCAATCTATAATCGGAAGATTATTGAATCACTCAAAAGAGATTTACTAAGGCATAAAATGAGAAGCTAATCAACTTCTCTTCCCTAATAGTGCAAGTTCTAATGGCGCTTTTAAGTACCACCATTTTTAGATACATAGGAGTGGACATGAATATGAAGACCTAAAGTACATAGTTCAAGGCCGCGTGGAAAGTTCAAGGCTACAAAAAGAGGTTCAAGACTCCAAGTATCTAAATAGGGGCTATATGTATGGGATTGGACAAGAATGCAACACAAATCATTTTCTAGAATGTCAAAATCCCACTCCTTCAAATCTAATAATAGAAATCTAATTTGGATCTCTAAGTACACTCTATAATAGAACATGCTTCCTTGCCACATCTTGAGCTAAGCACCTCTATTTTTTGAACATTTATCCTTCTCTCAATTGTAACATTTATTTTAGTTTATTTTGATTCTGATTTTTAAGTTTAATTCTTATATTTTATCCTTAAGAACTAAATTTCTCCTTATTCTTAAACATAGAACAATTTAATAATCAACTGTATTTTTTAACCAATCTATATTAACTATTATAGAAATTAGATGAGGTATAAAATTGTCATTTTAACTCTTGAACTTTTTAATGTTTAGTAGAATGCTAGGTAACTGGTCTAGAGAAAGGTGTCGAGTGATTTCTTGGACTGAATCTACACCGAGGTTTTGAAAAATGAGGCCGACACAACCGTGAAAAGGATCAATGATGGTGACTGCATAGCGGCATAATTTTCCCTCCGTTCTTCATGCAATTATGTCTGAGATTATGAGTTGGGACCTGACCGGACTACACACCCATTTCAATTTCCATCTTTGAAACAGTGAGAAGCGCGAAGCAAAAAGTTTAGTAACGTACTTATTCTGGAATTTTCAGATCCCTATAGTTCACAGTGGAATACAGCTCAGTCGATGAAGAGAATATAAGAGCGAATGAAATCTGCTTTAAAGGCGAGGAATGGAATACCAAAGCTAGCGTTAAACACCGAAAGAGAAAACGAATCCAAGCGGGTTGTACTGCTCATATCAATACATCGAATGCGATTGAAGGAGAAGAGCAAAAATGGGCATGAAGATCTGTGAAAAGTTTATGACAGTAGTATTAATACTAATGGGGTTTTTCCCAGGGAGAGGAAGCGGAGCTGCGTGCAGAGACTCGTGTGGGAATTTGCAGGTGAAGTACCCATTTGGAACAGGGCCCGGGTGTGGAGACCCAAAGTTTCAGAGCTATGTTAGGTGAGTGCCTTCTAACTTAAACATTAAACAGTACAACAGGTTGAGTTGTTAATGGTACATTGGATTTTACCACAGTTTATAAGGATGATTTTAAAAGTTTAAGATATTATATCATTTAAGAGATTGAGTCTATTGAATGGGAGTATGAGTCTTAGTCTAAAATTTCTTTGGTTGACAATCAGGAGATTATGGGTATCCATTCTGCTCAAAATCCATCGATCAGGACACAATCCTGATCTCATTGAATGGTTAATGATAGACATGAGTTTTTCACAATGGTTAATGGTTAGCATTTTATATTATCTATAAGAAGACCATATTGTTATTGGGTACTCAATATCAGAATCTCGATGTTAAGTTGAAATCTCTTTGATTGAGACTAAAGACTGTGAGTAATCTATTATGTCCAAAATCAGCTGTATATGATTATGATCTCAATTCTTTACGATATATCTTACACTCAGCAATCAATATTTAGGCAGTTAGTTCTCAAAAAAATCTCTAAAATCAATGTCAACTTTACATCCATTGATGAAAGTGGTAGATAATCATTTTACACTCAGTAATCAATTTTTAGGAATGCAGACAATAATCTAAATGTATGTTGTATAGGGATTTTAATGTCGATTGAAATTTCAGTCGTGAAAGATATCTATTTTGTCAAAGTTTTTCAGAGTAAAATATTTCATATGATAATAGACCTTTACGCTCAACAAAACTTAAATTCCATTAACTAAGTTGAATTTTAAAAAAACCTCTAAACTAATGTCAATTTTACATCCAGTGATGAATCCTGATGGACTCATTGAAACATTGATACACTTCAGATTTCAAAAAATCTCAAAAAATCTCAACTTTACATCCAGTAATGAAAGTGGTAGCTAATCATTTGATGTTCAAACATGACCAGGTGCGTGAACAAGAAGCTAATGCTGAGCACCCACAGCGGAACATACCAGATCACCTCTGTGGACTACAATGACCATGTGATTCTGATCGCAGATCCCCTCATGTCCACCTGCAACGCCATGCAGAACAGCGGGAGCTTCGGCCTGGACTGGGCTGCCCCCTTTCGGATCAAAAATGACGTCTTTGTGCTGCTAGGCTGCTCCTCCTCTTCCTCCCTCTTCGCCGCTGATAATTCCGTCTGCGATACAGGCAGTGCTCACATCTGTAGCGCTCTCTATGGGTGCCCCGGAGTCTCAGGCCTCGGCCTCGTTCCCAATTCCCCAATCTCCAGCTGCTGTGTATACTCGCCCATCAATCTCGGCCCTGCAGACGAGCTCAATCTGCCCAAGTTACAGTGCTCCTCTTATACAAGTATTTACAATTTCGGCACCGACCCCACGAATCCCAAGACATGGAAGTATGGTATTGCTCTGCACTATTCTTATAACATTGATAATACCAATACTTACTTCTCTACTGCCTGCACTGACTGCGAGCGGAGCGCTGGTGTCTGTGGCTATTCTGGAATGGCCAATTCTTTTCTCTGTATCTGCAAAAATGGCGTCAATACTACAACCAACTGCTATGGCCAAGGTAACTGAAATGTATTCCTCTGTTTTCATGTTTATCTGAGCATCCTAATTGTGAATTTGATGGGAATGTTAAGAAATATAAATTGTAGAGTCTTTTAACCGAAGATAGAGGGGAGCTCACTGTCAAGTTTTTATCTGTTCATCCTGAGGATCTGATTGAAATGTTAATAGAAAAACAAGTTGTACAGTCTTTCAGTTTCAACTAAAAATACAGGGGAGCTCAGCGTCAAGTTTCATCATATTTATCTGTTCATCCTGATGATGAATTTGATTGAAATGTTAATAGGAAAACAAATTGTACAGTCTTTTAATAAAAAACATTCCATTCTAATGCTCACTAGATTTGTTCCAAGAGGATAGGGGAGGGGAACAGACGAGCTCAATATCAAGTTTTATTATTGAACAGGAGAATTTCAGTTGTTCAGTATTATTAAGAGGTTAAGGTTAAGAAAACAAGAAAGTTCATCATCAAACTTTTTAATAGTCATTCGAGGAAATTCGTCATTAAACTTTTTAGTTGTCATTAAGCATTTTATGAAAGTTGAGAAAACTCATTATGGAGCTTTTTTTAGTGATTCCGCATTTCTGAATATTGGAGAAACAAAAGAGTTTATCATCAAGTTTTTTAATAGTTATTTAATATTTTGTTTAAAAGTCGAGAAAATAAGAGAACTCATCATCAAGCTTTTTAGTAATCGTTCAGCATTTCTAAAAGTTGGAAAAACAAAAGAATTCATTATCAAACATTTTAATAGTTATTTAACATTTTTGTTTGAAAGTTGAGAACACAGAAGAGCTCATCATCAAGCTTTTTAGTACAGTAATTCAACATTTCTGAAAATCAAACTTTTTAATAATTATTTAACATTTTTGAAAGTTAGAAAAACAAAATTAAATTGTTCCATAAACCATCTTTGATCCCATAACATTAAAATTCTTCTGTTCTATCTATTCATGTCTCAATTTGTCTGCCATCGACCTTTGATGGGTGCAGGATACGTTTGGAGCGGAGGATCCAGCCATAGTTTGCATCAGATTTCAGGTCCGCACAAGAAACCCATCTGGTTAAACATGTTCTAAGACTATTTACATACACTGTTGAATTCTAATTATATAGATGTATATGTGCATGCAGGAGCTGTGTCTTTGGTTGGGCTGCTGCTGCTTCTCCTCTTATGGCTTTGATGGATGTCTTTATCAACTGTGTGTAACTTTTATGTTTTTGGGTTGGCATTCAATGCAAACTATTCCTGGTAGGAGTTATGTGAGGCATACCAAGAAATAATTCTTGGAAAATGTATTTTATTTTGTTATTGCTTTGTGAGTGCACAGAGTGAACGACTGCACATATTCTTTGATTGTAGATTGAAACAATCTTTTTCTGTAATTGCTCAAACAACAATATGCTCTCCACTCTTTATGCCAAAGTCACGCTGATCACGCGTACTAGTTTTCTAAAGTTTGGAACAATGTTGCAAATTGTTAACTCGCAATTAAAAAAATGGTACACCATGTGGCTACAGTTGTTGAGATCCTCCAAAGTCAAAAAAGAACGCCCAAAGAGAGGAGTAAAGCAGATTCGAAAATGATATCTACTGATGATGTCGGCCACACATACATAACAAGTTAAGGACAAATATGAATGAAGTTGCAAAACCCCTTGAGAGGAAGTTAAAGGACAAATATGAAGTCGCAACACCCCTTAAGAGGTTTGACAAAACCATTCATATAAATAAATTATTTTAATTGCATCATATTAAAATTCAAGCTTTTAAGTATAGGAGAAATATTAGAGGAAGTTTATTCTTAAAACCAGGGATATCTGGGACACGTTTCTGGGTTTTCAAGTGTCTCTATTTTCAGGACATTTCAAGGACGTCTTTAGGTCGTTCTCTATTGGATCCAAAAGAAAAGGAAACATCCTCATTAAGTGGCGACAAGTGGGGACAACTAATCATCCACATTTATTATAATTCTTTTGGCTCTCTTTATCCTGATGATGGATCACGAAGTGTGATCCGAAACGTTGATTCAAAAATCTTGCACACAATTTAATCCAGAAACAACTTTTGATTTATTCTATAGATTGTGGAAATCTCTTATCACTAACATTTAAAAACATTCATGCTTTAAAAAAATATTTTTTAATTTTTTTTTATGGGTCCCCACACCTCAACAATAGTGCATAAGTGTTTGATAAATTTCATACACATAGTCTTTCAAATGATTTAACTCCTTCACTAAATTTATGATTTCACATAATAACAAAGAGTAAAATCGTAGCTTTGATCTTACAAAAAATTGCAGACAACTTCTCGTTACAAATGATCCCGGAACAAGTGATTAGCTCCTAGGAGATATTAGTGATGCCTTGAAAGAATTGTGTCTTAACTAGCCCCAGTAGTTGCAAAACACGAGAATGAGCATTGAAACTTATTTTTATCTTTCAAATTTTTACAACAGGATTGATGAGCATAATTGGTATAATGTTAAGAATTGAAATCAATCCATAAATTGCAAATTGGATACACACTCTATCATTGATGATAAGTGTCAATGACCAAGGCGGTTGGAAGTGAAGCTCCTAGACTTGCTAACTTGAATTAAGGTTTGAGTTTTGCTAATTTGTTTGACTTTGACTCTCACGTGAACTCTCAATTCAACACAAATCTTGTATTAATATATTAAGGTTCTATAATGTGTATATGCATGCTTTATTAAATATCAATGTTACCATATGAAATTTTTTTAAAAATCTATATATTTTAAATTTTTCTTATTTCTATATATTTTATAATTTTCCTATAGAAAGGTCGATCAACTAGCAAATAGGGGAGCAGATGGCTTCAATGAGAAATTTATTAGAGTTCCATATCCTATGAAGATTAAAGTCCAAGGAAGAGAGTAATCCATTTTTCCAAATTTCAATTTTCTTAGAGGGTGCTTAGGTTGCATGGGTTGTTTTTGTTCTGGGGCATCTCATGCAATTACTAAAATTATGCTCAGTAGAGTCCAGCGACAGGATTTTGGAGGCAAGGATAACTAGAGGAGACGGACCAGTAGTTGAACAGGGTCCAATAGTCGTTATAGCAATTGTGCACATAATATCCAATCTTACAACAAATTTATACTATATATTATAAATAAATAGTCCACATGTAAATAAAAAAAAACCAAATGTTGGTCAAAATAGACCTATACTTGATGATGAGTTAAGACATTAACATGTTTTTAATCCCCAAAACTCTTAAGTTTTTCTCATATTTTGATTTACATGATAGTAATGATGTATCAAAAGTTGACTATATGTATTTCCGATGTTAGCCTGAATCTATTAAAACATGTTTTGTCTTTGCCAGTTTATTCCTGCAACCATGTTATTCATTCCTGTTGCCATGCAAATTGTCTTAGGCAATATCATGTGTGAAATTAATAGATGTTTTGATTAATTAAAATAGATGTGTATGTTCTTGTATGTTATTTCTTTTTGAATTGCAGGAATAAAATAATGTTGTTGTGAAAGCTCTCCTGTCAAGCCAATTGCAAAATGAGATATTCAAGGAGGTGATTGAAAGATCGAATCAACGAAAATGTTGATGAGCATAAGGAACGACAGAGGAAAAGTAGGCGCGCAATACTTACTGATGTCTTACTCAAGTGGGAATTAGTGTCGTAAATACCGCCATGATATGTTATGACTATGGTTTGGTTTAGATCCACGTTATCAGTGATTTAACTCTGGTTGTTTCCTTTCTTGAATAATTATCCGCCTCTTCTCATCAGTGTGATCTGTGTTATAAGAAGTACTTGTTTTCTTTTAAATAAGGGTCTTTATCTCTTTTCGTAGGTTAGAAAGAAAAGAGAAGAAACAAAGCAGAGGATTTTAAAAATAAAGTTACAAGTGTTTTGAGTTTCTTTTGATTCTGAATCATGTAATGACTTTTGATGAACAATGAATAAAGATATGTTATTTTGAGCACTTAGAATTGTGTTGGAAGTCTAGGAAGCACTCATCCAAGGGGGCCCACTTGGTGAGTGTTCATGTGCCTTTGTTAAAATTAGTTTTCTTCTTTAGCTGCAGTAGACGTTCTTGCATTGATTGTTCCTGCATCCATTGGAAATAGATCCATTGACTGTTCCTGCAGCCAAATCAAAACAGAGTAATTCATGTTTGGCAGCATTGAACTTAGCCAATATTTCTTGAATGAATTTATGTTAATGCAGAATTTTTCTTGTAGCCTTTCAATTGTTTCAATTCTTGCTTACCTTTCTTGCATAGATGTTAGTTGTTGCAGTAATGCAAGGTAGCTATCGCAGGAATTTAGTGCATATATAGTGCAGACCCATTTCAAGTATTACGTCCCTGGGTTGACAATCAAATGAACACCAATTATGAAGATAGTAACTTCACAAAGTGAATGTCTAAACTTCAGGTTGAGACTTCAATTAGAGTTATTATTCCTATTGTGGGGTTAAACACTTGAACACATAAAAACTTGTAAATTTTATATAAAAAGTACAAATATACATTCATTAGCGAGTAAAATAAATAGTTTTTTGTTTGAAATAAAATATCATAACTATCCACTATAAGTGTGTCATTTATAAAATAAGATGCTCATTCAATATAATAAGATACTTGCTTAAGCAAGTATTGTTGTCATAGTGAAAAAATAGTATTCCTATGTGTACAACTATGGGGTAGCAATGTATATTCATTGGAGTATTTTAAGTTTTAGTGTTCAACTATTGGTCCATTTGTGTTAGATGTAAGTTGTATTTTATATAATAATGTATTTTTTCTATAACAACAAAAAAAAAATTTTGTTCAACTATTAATTCATTTATGTTGGATTTACAAGTTAGATATAACAATTATTTATGGTTACTGATATGTATTTGGTCCATTTATGTTGCATATAAGTTATAGTCTAAATAAAAATGTGATATTTTACTAACAAGAAATGATATATATTTTTTCAATTACTAGACATTTCTAGATTAAGTTTTAGTCGAATATTTAAAAAGTCATTTTTTGGACACTTCATAGTAGACATGTTATTTTGACGAGTTGCATGATGAGTCACGCCTTCAAACCTTAGTTGTAGATAGTTAAGTGTCCATTTTATATTTCTAAAAAAAACGGAGGTCTTACAATATTCCATGTGACGGCTACATGTTGACGAAGTTAGCCCTAATGACTACTGGTCCCTCTCCCCTAATTGGATTTCAAAATCAAAGACATTTTGAAAAAGCATCATCAGTCACATTTAGTATTAGCAGTACTGTATTATTTAATAATTAAGATTTTAGATTGCGGGGAGAAATTTTTTATGGACAAAACAACAAAAAAATGTTAAATGTCAAATAGTCTTCAATGGCTAGGTTCTCAAGGTGAAAAGACATCTATTTTGAAAAAATTTGTTTATCGCCTCCTTGAATGGGCTTATAAATGCAAAATAGTTGAAGCGTTTGAAGTTTAGAAAATCTATATCAGATTTCGTATCATATCAAGGGTTATAAAATCATAAGTTGGATCGCCTTTCAAAATGGGATGTCGTTGTCATGAGATGGAGAATTAAATTTTTGTCAATAGGTGGATTTAACCCTTCCGGTATTGGAGAAAAAGTTCCTTGCTAATTTGGTGGAGATGGAAAGACTTGAGGATTTTTCAATAAAGTCTGTTAAAATATCATATAGTAGTTGGCGGAGGAAATAGTGTCTTTTAGCTGGAGGCTTCCACTAAGTTTGGCGTTTATCAACTTGGAGAGAGTATTTATTAGACAAGATGTATATGCCAAGTTGCCTGCAAGAGTAATCATATTTTTAGGTCTTTGCTATTTTCGATGAGTCCTCAACAAGCGTCCACAAACATCATTCTTCTTGCTTCCAGAATTTTATCTCTCGCAAATTTTGACATAACTCTTTACTGCTTAAGAGTTCCATATTTGGGACTTCTCTGTGGTGATTTTGTGTTTGTAGGTGTTAGATAGAAGCAGAGACAATGGATTATCCTATCAGACTCCTCTCGTCAAGAAGGAAGATGACATTTTTAGGCGCAATTAAAGAAAAAAGAATGAAGGAGGTGCTCAATGAATCACATTTTGTAATTTCCAGAGTAGTTCAACAAATTTTAGGTGAAGAATTTTATCAGAACTAATCACAAGTATAGGGTTAACATGGAGATTCAAACAGTATTCATTGCTACTCTCCTCCATTTTGGGTTGCCGAAGGGCAAATCAAAGATTCTATGCAGGAAAGTCTTCAAAGGCAGATCTGTTAGGGGATTTGAGCAACATCCTGCGCAACATTGATGAGAAATTGACAATTTAGAAATGGAAAACCTCCACCTAGGTTTCCTATTTTATACTTTGAAGATGAAAAATGCTTCAAAGCAAGAGAATTCATAATAGAGAAGAATGCTAATTTCCTTTGGGCTTTGTTTAGGTTGACCAAAACAACTGAAGAAAATTGGATTATGAAATATATGAAATTGCATGGCTTAACAGAACTAGCTCCTGCAAAAAGATTGGCAGACTGGGAAGAAAAACTCAAAGAGGTTATGGCTCACGCGGGTCCAGAACCACCAAAGTGATTGAATGCTTCCCAATTCCAAAAAATCCAGCATGGACGGGAAAGAAGGTTCTAGTAATTATCCTGTGGGTGGATAATTCGCTTATCCCTAAACTTTCTTCTCCTGCTCAATGATTATCTACTTGACAAAACCTCTTCATGGCCGGTCAGGAAATTATGTTTTGAAAAATCTTCAGTCCTGTTAGATTTAGTATTAAGGTTAAGTAAGTGACTCTGTTTTTAGACGAAATTTTTTGTTTCTGTCCTAAGTAAATATCTGGGTTAAATTGTTAATGTCTAATATTAGGGTATGTCCCTTTAGACTCTATTAAATCTTATTTATGTATTTTTTGTTATTATATATTTAATATTATCGGCTTCTGCTCTTTGATGATAATAAAATTTAAAAAAAAATCTTATTTTTTATATAGTCATCCACTTTGTCGTCTTTAAGACATTCCAAAAAATGGCTTGAAAAATCGGGGACCCAAAAACACATCTCTTCATCGTGGAAACTCAAGGTAACATAGCTTAAAACAAATTTTTAAAAGAATAATAAAAATGATAGTTTTTGAAAGATGACATTGCCTTAATACATTCAAGTTGATGTAAATAGAGATCACTCCATTTAATTATGCACAACCTTCTCCATGTAAACACTAGAATTTGTTTTCAAAATGATTAGAAGTGATTATGATAGGTAAGATATCAAGTGATATTTTATGCACGAAAATAATATTAATAAAAGTTATATGCTTTCATACATCACATAAGTTTATAATGCGTTTTTTTTTTTTAAGTCTTTTCAGTTTTGAAGAGTCTAAAGATAAAATGAAATCAAGGGATCACTAAGAATAACAATTTTAAGACCATATTTTATTGCAAAAATATAAGCAAAATGTATTGTATATATATTTAGTTCAAAAAAATCTATAAATAAATAGACAACAAAGATATCGATGATATAAATAAAATGTTATTCTAGTTGAAAATAATCTATAGCTAAAAAGATAAATAAACTAGCTAGAATATCAATTAAAGAAATAGAATGTTCACTTTAACTTAAGTCAACAAAAAGAATCCAATTTAAGACATGTATAAAACTTATTTTAAAAATGTCCACGCAAAAAATATTTTCATTTTATTTTATAATCTTATAATTTTATATTTTCATTTTGTTTTGTAATCAAACTATTATTGAACTAAAAAATAACTACTAAAAGCAAACAATTATTATGCTCAATGCATAATTATTCAAGATTTTCCAACATAATTATAGAGGAAATGTATATTTACTATATTAATCTAGACTTGATTAAACAATAAGATATAATCAAATAGTAAATCAATACAGATAAAGGATGGTAAAAAAGGAGAAATTGGCAAAAGAATTTGATGTTATCTGAGTCGATCGAGTGATGGTTCAACCTAGTTGTTGACTGGTTCATGTCTATTCTAATAAGTGGTCTAAAACCAAAATCTATATGTGAAACTATGAATAAGGGATTATGAGAACTATATGTAAGGAAGTGAACTTTGTTGTTCTATGTGAATTGGTCTCAGTGGTATGTTTTAATACTCTACTAATATAAATTCCCAAATTTAGTTGCCTTTAATTTTGCATCTATTTCTAAATATAGTCATGCTTAAGAGCACGATGGAGCTTGCTTCAAGACAAGAGAGATTCTCAACTTGTCTTTATGATGATCAAGCGTATAGAATGAACAAGGCATGGGAAACATGCTAAGAATTTAACATGGAGTACAAATGTGATGTATTAACAGATGTGGTGTGATGCTCAAGTTCAAAATCAATATTTTGAATGTTTTAAAATTGCATGATCTTTCAAATGATTTAGGATATGTTCTTAAACACATGTCGAGTTGCTTAATCCAAACTTTTTGTGTGTATGACAATGGGATAACAACTTATAGGCTATAAATTTACGTGA
The DNA here is from genome assembly GCF_030272615.1 of Cryptomeria japonica. NCBI lineage: Eukaryota > Viridiplantae > Streptophyta > Pinopsida > Cupressales > Cupressaceae > Cryptomeria > Cryptomeria japonica. The sequence continues at coordinate 395,976,878 of NC_081407.1, read as the reverse complement.
ACTATGTTGCACCATACAATTTCATTACCATGGCAAAAATATCAAACATTATATATTAGTTGTTGCTCCTAAGGATAAAAAGTGTACTTTACCATTCATTTTTTTGCCACTTTGCATGGGTATCCTAAAAATCTAGTATTAACATATAATTTTGACTAATTTGGGACTCCTACTAACATCACTATCGATTTGACCATTAGAAACATACATAAACCTACCCTCATAAATTTATTATCTCTCAAATTATTTTCCCCCTCTTAGATTAACATTTATACCTACAAATTTGACCTAGTTTATTTCCACACTCATGAAATTGACCCACATATTTGAATTATAAATTTCATCTTGAGCCCATGATGATCCTTTTTTTAGTGAACCTTTATGTGTTGATTCCCACTCCAAAACTTTCAAATTATGTGTGTGAGCCAAATATAAAAGAGCACCACTCCCTAACTCATTTCATCATCTTAGATTCCACTCTCTATTATCTAAGTTCATAGAGGGGTCCTTATTCATTTTTTTATTCTTAAAATAAAATATCTAATATCTAATAACTTGTGCATTTATCATAACACAGTGGTACATCCATAAAATTTTATTACATACTTCTTTGTCAACAAGTTTCAATTTACCTAGTTTCAAACTAGGTCTTTGCATCGCTTTGTAAGTCACCTTAATCAAAATATTGTGTAATGAATTTATTGTATATTTTATTTCTTAATTTCATAATAAATAGTTGAATCAACTCAATAAGACTGCATGGGGAGAGCATCCTTACTCAATAATCTCTCAATGGTTTATCAACATTATCATTCTTTATTGCAAGTCTAGCCATCAAGTTAAATCTCTATCTATAGGTATAAGAGGCTTGTAGGTCAAAATTCACTTTTTTGGGTCAAATTTCATTACCATGCATTACATTTGGATCTATAGGTTTAGCTCTTGATTTCATATGCGCATATTCAACCTAAGAATAGAGACAATTTTAAGACATTCAAAATTCAATCATTTTTAATTTATTAATTTTAGATATGGGCTTATATAATTGTTGGTATCTATCATCTACCATACTCTTTTTCATTCCTAGTATTGAGGTACACATATATTATTTATCATTTCATTCTATTTTCATGTCCAATTAGTACATATTTCCAATCTCATTGTTCAATAATCTAGGGATATTTGTTTATCATTCTCATTTAATTAACTTGCCTCATGATTATTTATGTACATGTGAAGATTATTCACTTACATAAATTGGTGAACTCATTCAACTTCATGCACCCTAAGGTTTAATCTTATGGTGTATTTGTTTCATATAAATCTAATTGGTTAGGGTTTGGACGATACCATCATTGCTTAAATTATTTATCATGGCTATGTTTTCTTCCCTAATGAATATCATTTCCTATTTCGTTTTATTTATGATGGCAGTATCTCTTTCATCAAGCCATTGATAGTGATCTAGCTCTTATTGAAACCAAGTACTCATTATATATAACTAGGGATCTTATGCTTTTTGTGATGAGGTTACACCATCCTTAGTTATTCATGTTGTTATTGTGCCTTGCGATGTCATTATTTCTACATGTGATGATGTTCCTATTTTTGTACCCTTAGATTCATGTACCTCTATTAATACATCATGTTAGGTTTCTTGAGGCAATGATCTATGTGAGCTACATTGTGGTGTTGTACCTTGTGATAATGGTTTTTTACCATCTCATGATTCCATATTACATCATGATTCATTATACAAATATTACATGTTTCATGATGATATTTCTTTATCATCTCATATTGATTATCTAGTTACTCATGATGATCCATTACTTTTCATTAGATATCATGATTGTTGTCTTGCAACCATAAATTGCCCTCCACATATTATTGTTATTACATCTTTCTTTAAAGAGTCTAATATTGTGCTTGGTGGTTTGGGACTAGCTATCTATAATGAATATCTAAGTGAAATGCTTTATGATGGTTATGTTCCTTCAATTGCTAGTCATATGCCTTCACATTGTTATGCTTGTTCTTTATCTTCTTATGTTGTAGTTAACAACTCTTTGATTGTGTACCTATTGATATTGATGATGATTTCTTATGTGACAATAATATAGTTCATGTTTGTAATGCACATGTTACTTGTAATCCTACTCTACCTAATTATTGTGCTTTAACCCTAACTTCTATAGATATATTTAGGATTTCTAAATTATGTGATAACGCATTTAAAACTAACATTGATTATGTGTATTTATCATCTCTTCATAATCTATTTAGTAATGATATTCGTGTTGCTCTATATTTATTAATGGTGTTTTACTTGATGTTATAAATGATGTTCATTCTTCTCCACTAACAATTGTTAATGTTGGTCACGTTGACAATGTTTTTGTATCTTGCAATTTGTTGCATCCTAAGCTTTCTAGTGCTCGTATTATTAGTGTTAGAGCATATTTAGCTATTAGTTGCTTTTTTACAAATAGTTATGCTTTTTTGCTTTTTTTACTTAAGTTCACTTAGGAGTGCTTATTTTAGTTGTGCACCTATTTTAGTTTTTGTGCTTATTTTAGTTGTGCACTAGTTTAGCTTTTGTGCATCTAGTTTAGCTAAAGTTGAGCTTTATAAGAACCTCATTGTACACTATATATTTATTTAGTCATTAGATAATCAATATGATTTATCTTTCTGAATCAATTGTCTTTTAGACTCTTACTTCTTTCTTGTTTTGTGACAGGTATTTGATTGCAGGTGATCTTCAAGAGTTATGAGGTTGAGAAATCAACTCTAATATGATATGAGAGCGGATATGCAATTCCCTATCTCAAGTTTGAGAGATTTAGAAAGTTCAAATTTTGTAATTAAAAAAAAAAAAGGAGATCACATGCATTGTGACAGTTCTCTTTGGATCTGCGGCTTATTCTTAGATTGGCAATGTGTTTTTTGGGTGACCCTCATATTTTATTTGTCACCATTGGATGCTCCATTCTTTTTGGAGGCATTTGACTTGTGTCTTCAGATCTCCTTCAGCGAGTGGGCTTGAGATTTTACTTGGCAGATGTCTTGAGTTGCTTTGGCACCGACGGGAGATTTTTTTTATCTCTTGAGATCCTGACGGATTCTTTGGTCCCTTTTGCAAGTGTTTTGATTGGCTCATTACCTCCTTCTTAGGCCAGTCAAGTCTTGTTAGTACCTTTGGTGGCTCTAGAGTTTGTTTTTGCTTCTTTTCTCACAGGGGTATTAGATCTTGTTTCAGCAAGGGTCAAGATTTGTCTTGGAGACTTTTTCATTTGTTCCTTGGCAAGGTTTCGGTTTGGAGGGCACAGATACAAGAGTAAGACTTTGGATTCTTTGACAATTTTCATTTTTTGTTCACTACATGCATGTGTTTCTTATCCCATGTAAGGCTCACATCGCATTTCAAGTGTGTGAACTTCTCATCTTAGGTGATTTGTTTATCTTTGGTGCCCCTTCATTATATTTTTCCCACATATTGGTCACATGTCATTGTTGAGTGTTATTTTTTGTATGGACCTTTCATGTCCACTTTTGACCTTTTCAATGACATGGCCCTTTTTTGTTGGGTTTGCATTGACTATGTTTTTTTGGAAATTGTGTATCCTAGTCATTCTTGACCCCTTCATCTTTTTTTTTTTGGTTACAATTTGGTCATTTTGAGCAATCTTTGTGACCTCTTCTTTTTATTTTAAGGGTTTTTTTTCACAATTTGGTCATTTTGAGCAGCCTTTTAAAGCACTTTTTTCTTGTAAACACGCTAAGAAAATTGTCACTCTCGTGTATAATTTTTGGAGATTTTGCACATTTCGTTGTACCTTATTTTGTATATGTGGTGTATTATAAAGTATCATGGGAGGTTGTGTAGTGCCTTTTGTTTTGCCATCACACCTTTTTCTAGTGAGTGTCCCTCCACGACAACATCGAATCTTATATATTCTTTTCCAATGCGTGTGTGCATTAGTTGCATGTTTTTTTTCAATTGCAAGTACTTTCTTGAGCGCATTCAGATTCTCCTTCATGCATGTCATGGTGACACACAACTTCAATGGACCTGTCATACCTCTCCCTTGTCAGCATTATGGGGGGTTTCTACTATTGGTGCTAATGCTTCCTTGGTTTTTCTTTGGATTTAAACACTCATGCATTCTAGTTTTGTGGAGGCGACCTTCCATATTTTGTTGTTGATCAAGGTTCTTCACGCTATTGGCACCTGTATTTTCGACTAGCAGTTTTCTCTTGCATTGTTGAGTAGTATTGTTGGGGTCACTTGTGTAGATTCATGTGCCATATGTATCTTTGATTGATAGATTATTTTGCCTTTGTTTACCATTTGATTGTTTGAGTAGTGTTGTTGGTGGCACTCATCCAAATTGTTATCTTCTTGATCCTAATCATCATCTTGGTTTCAGAGGAGGTTCTTCATTCAACACTATAGTAATTATCATTTGACAATTGTCTGTATCTTCCTTATCCTTCAAGGATGTTCTCCATGTTCCTATTCATTTTTGGGACATTTTCTTGGAGGCTTCTTGGTCCTTCATTCCTTTTGAAGTTCATATTTTTTCATGCATTGCATCTCTCACTTTTGGAGAGGGGTTTTTTCCCACTCGGTTTTTCTCCTTTTCTTCACTTAGAGAGACTTCGTTAGTTTGTACATGGGTACCTAATCAAGCCTTTTGTTGCGGGACCCATTTCTACATTCATGCATTTAGAGTTTTTCTACTCACCCCTAGTTTCACTTAAAGTGGGTGTTAGAGCATATTTAGCTATTAGTTGCTTTTTTACAACTAGATATGCTTTTTTGCTTAAGTTCACTTATGAGTGCTTATTCTAGTTGTGTACCTAGTTTAGCTTTTGTGCATATAGTTTAGATAGAGTTGAGCTTTATTTAGCTCCTCATTCTTGCACTTTAGTTCTCCTAAATTTAGCTCTGTGCTTTCTTAAGAACCTCATTGTACAGTGTATATTCATTCAGTCATTAGATAATCAATATGACTTATCTTTCAAGATCAATCATCTTTTGGCCTCCATAGCTCTCTTATTTCATGACAGGTGTTTTATTGCGGGTTATCTTCAAGAGTTGTGGGGTTGAGAAATCAACTCTAATAATTAGAGGTAAATGAATTGAATTCTTTAATGATGATATAAATAGTTATTGTAGAGGTTACTCATATATTATGTCTATCCATGGTGACATGCTTTTAGTTAATGAATTTAAAGTAACTATAATTGATGAAGCTATCCACTGGTATGATTTAAATCATTGTTCTTTTAGTTAATTATGGGTCTGATACATGATATCATAGAACATTTGGATTTAAGTCTATTGAATACTTGTTAGCTCGTATCTAATATTTTTTTTATCATATTTCATGTCATGTTGAATGAGACTCTTATCATATCATTCATGATGAACACAAGGTTATGTGTGTTTGTAAGCACTACTAGTCATGCACAAATCACTCCACCATCATTAATAAATTAGGTAAGTTATTTAGATCAAAAAATTCTCTACATTTGGTTTTGAAATAACTTTTGCAAAAACAACTTTAAAGTGCCTCTTATGAAGCTGAATGATCCATCAAGACATGTATCAAACAATCATACTTATTATTTTTGTGCCTTTTATTGGGTGAGTGGACTCACTTTGGTGGTTGTGCCTCTTGCTCCTTATCTATGTTTGATTGTGTTATTTTTGAGACTGTTTCTAGAACCTCAATGTAATCCCTACTCAAAGACCTTTTCTAGCCTAGAATGCCAAGAGTGGGGCATTTAGCACCCTTGTCTAGACATTTGGCCCTAAGTTTGAAATCATAATGGTTAGATTTTTAAGTAGCATGAAAGTTATTTCTAATACTATGCTTAACCAAAAATTAAACTTGAAAAGGTGTAAGTTGTATATAATGTACAACTCCATTTCTCATTTGAACATCAATTCTTACAATTAAGTATTCCAAAAGATAATTTAATAAAGAATCTTCAATGCAATTGAGGATAAGTTTGCAACCAAGGATTTAAGCATTTGAGTTCAACAATAATGATCAAGTTTTACGTTTTCCTTCATGACGAAGGCATTCATTAACATCCATCAAGCAACATCAAGCTTTGTGTGAGACTTTGTAATGGTTTCATATCAAAGGTAACATTTATCATTTCAAGCATTTCCTTTAAGGTTTTCAGGATTTTCCCTACCAAGGGTAAGCTCTCTTTCATCCAACATTGTTGTAGTGAAGGTGGAAAGACCAACACGAGGTTCAACTTATGCAAGCCCCTATACAACACAAAATTTATCCCTTATTATGTGTGCAGGTATAGATTCAATTATCGAAATTCATAGAATTGTGCAAAGTAAATTGAAATGGATAGTCCTAGACTTGGAACAAGTGAAAATTCTTGGACCATACCATTTTTCACACCTATATGACACTTTTAGGTAGGTTTTTTGGAGAAAAGGATCTACAAACCCTTCTGATCTGGAATCCAAAGCTTTATGTTGATGAAGACACCTTTAGACTATGGTTCTTATCTCCATAGTCCAGCACTTTTAGCTCTAGATTGTTGCTACACATTATTTTATCTCGCCTAATTCTAGATTTGTGCTTATAGATTGGCTTCCAATTCTATATCTTTTGCTTATGTTGAATGTTGTTATTTTTTAATTATTTTACCTAGATATTGCACATTCATATCAAAATCATGTCCAATCAAAACAAATCAAATAAAAGAGGGGGATAATTGACCATAGTGTTTAGCTCTCCTTAAGGACTGAAGTTGAACCTAATTGGTTGTTTCTCTAATGAAATGATCCAAAATTGGAAATGGTGAATGAATAAGTTCCTAGTTTGCATTTCTAGGCTAAGACTCCATTTACCTCCATTTCATTTTGGTGAATCTAACTCTTTTTACATTATTTTTTATTTGAATGTTCATATTTGAGTTTATTTTCATAAAATATTCAAATTTTAAGCACATAAGAAATTTACATAGCTTGCATCCATTAAGTAATCACCATTTTTCCATCCCATATTTCTTAATCAAGTGGTTAATTTATCATATCATTACCATATCACATAGTATGACCAATTACATCGTTTCTATCATTTGATTAGTAGTCTAATTGATTGCATTATCATCATTTGCATTTACAAACAAAATTGTCAATTAATTAAAGGCATTGCAAGCATAAACCAATTGCCCTATCTTTGCATCTAATTTCCTAGGAGCAATTGTGTGTTTTTGGAGCTTATAATTTTATTTATGAGTTCCATAACCCGTTGTTTCTAAACTAATATTTTTGTGAGGAGAAGCTATAGACTCGTGGCTTCTCATGCTTTAAATATTAATCATGTTGAGCCTAACTTGTATGGAAACTTATTCCCACCATGAAGCTTAGGATAGTCAGTTTCCCTCAATCCAACACACATATTTCAATCATTCTCCTCGTGCTTCTCATGATGATGATGAGCCTTCAATACAAGTATCTAATGAATAATTAATAAGGTTTGACGAGGAATTGGAAGGTATTCAACAATTTGTAAGTCGAGAACACTTGTTTGAGGAGCTAATCCTCTTGATTAACAATCTAAGGAAGATGATACAAGGTGATGTACATGGTGTGGATGTTCTACACAACATAGCTACATAGTGCATTAAAATACTATGAAGTTAGTTAGTTGCAAAAAAGTGCTTGTATATTCCACTCCTAAAATCCAAGTTGATGCTTTTATGCCTACAACAATATCCAATATTCCTACATACACGTCCTCTATAATGTCTACCACTACACAAAATAGTTTCATCCATATTAGCAATGGGACTAATCTTTTCCATCTTCAACTAATATTTCTTTTGTTTCTCAATGCATGCATCGACCATCCCATTCACCCACATACCTACCATGATATCCCTTCAAATCCTCCGTTGCAATCCAACTTTTCACAAGGAAACTCACCTAATTATGGTGCCATAAACTATTTTTTGCAAAATGTGTCATCTTTACAATAACAATTAGCCAACATGTCCCAATCGTAATCCACTATCCCATCATATTCCACAAGTAGCCCACTTTTTATTGTTATCCTTAAAACTCAAATCCCACAACATATTCAGATACCTTGTTTTGATAAATATAATGGAAAAGGTGATCACCATACTCATGGGTCAGTATTTATTGTTTTATGCAATGACTTCTTGTTTGAACAAAATATCCTTTCAAAAGTTTTCCCTAGATCCTTGAAAGAAACTACCTTGAAATGGTTTTGCCCTTTTCCTAGGAATTTAATTGATAATTTTTAACAAATGGTGGATAAAATTATGCAATATTTTTAAAATAACATTAGGCCACAATTTACACTAACTAATTTGGTGCATTGCAAACAAGGTGTTAAAGAGAAAGTGATTGATTTCATTGGTAAATATCAAACTTTGTAAATTCCCAAATTTCTTGTATGCTTCTTGATGCTAATATTCAAAGAATTTTCATTGGTAACCTACAATCACACATTAGAGATAATATTTTGCTTATGAAATAACCATCTTTCACACACTTACATGTATATAACTTCATGAATATCAACTCCAAGTTAGTTAATATGAAGGTTATTCATCTATGACTCTGGTTTAAAAATCTTAAGACGCTCATCAAATTTATCATGGTTTTAGGAAACGAAACAAAACTTCACTAAGATAAACACTCATTCTTCCAACAACATTGAATGTCAATTTACAACCACAACACCTTCTATTAACAATTTGATGAAGCTTCCTCCTATTTATCCCATAGATACCTCAAAGCCTTTATTTCCTTTGTTTAACCCGACTTGGCCTTTTGTCAATATCATCATACACCTGGACATGAAATGGAGAGATGTATGCATCTTAAAACTGAAATTCAAAACTTCATTGACTCTAATATCACTGTGGTGGATGGTGTGAATGATAACAAAAATAAATTTGTAGCACCACCTAATCAAAACTTGCAAATATTTACCAATCTTGTACCCATTCCACAAATATCATTAAGCGTAGTGAATTCCTTAATTTCCAATCCAACCAAACTAACAACCTTGTGAATTTGATAGAATGAAAGAAACCTAAGCCTAAACATGAACCTAATATCACCTTTACCTCAAATGATATCTTAAATGCACCTGATGAACCAATATACATTATTGCTAGACTCAATAACAAACTCACAATTGGGTGCTTATTGATCCAGAATGTATGGTGAATTTGGTTACAAAAGAATATCTTTACATGTATAAATTATATCAAGACACTTACGATAAATTTGAAGTCTTGGTTAAGGTGTATAATGGTTTCCTTTGCCCCAACATTGGTTCAATCACTCTTCTAGTTGAAGTTGGATCTAAGTGACTTATAATCCTTATCATAAGTACAAACCCTAAACTATCAACATGGTTTAATATCATATACATTCTAAGAATAGGGTCCTTAATTTTATTAAATGCACCTTTCTATCCAACATCATGGACCTTTCCTTTCTCTCTTCGATGAAGATTTCAAACCATTTATCTCTCTTATAGTCAATTTCTACCTTGATGGTGGAATTTCTAATCAATTCTTAAACCTCATCAAATTAATGTTCATGAGAAAAATTCCCTACTTGTCTTTTGACCTTGTCAATGAAATTCTCTAGATCAAAACATTTTTTCCCTTCTATCTTCGTTCTAAATGTTATTAACTTAGAACCCAAGATTTCTACTCCTTCCTTTGAAGTAATTTCAAATTATAAGAATTTTATTGATGGTGGAAAGAATGAATCCCTTTTTATGGTGTCTCAAATAAAATTTGTTAGCCTCATTTTATTGCCATATGATTTCAATAAAAGCTACCCAATCAAGTACCCACATAGGTAAAAATGAGGATCAACTTCAACTCCATAGATGATTATTCTATCTAAATGAAAGAACCAATCACCCTAGTTATGTTCATATCTAGTTTCATGATGAAGGTCCTTGGGTCTTAAAAAATCAGTAACATCATAAGACAAACTCATCCTTTTATGATATAATAATATCAACACTTGCAACACAGAATGCCTCTCAAATAGGTCATAGTCTAATGCTTATCAATGTGAATCCCAAATATATGTATGTCTTTGGATTGGCATGGGATTTCCTTCATGGGTCTTACATTTTATTTGAAGGGCATGATCCTAGATATCTCCTCCATTATGCAATAGAATGTGGCATAATAAGGAGTACCATCTAAAAGATGGGATTTTATCATCAACTTTCAAATATACCAATTCCTTGTGAGTTGCATTAGTAATTAAGGATGCAAAATCAAACCATTTATTAGTGTATTGGTGTTGAATATTAGCGACCAACATCATCAAATGAATTGGTATCTATAATTTATCATCAATTCCCAACACTTGACATAGTGAAAAGTACATCATTCTAAAATACTCTTCCAATTCCTCTTAATTGAAAGGATCCATTTCATCCTTTTCAAAATCAATCCCTTTATTAACATACCAATGTTGAATATTAGCAAACAATATCATCGTTTGAATTGGTAGTTATGGCTTATAATCAACTTCTAGAACATGACACAACACAAATTATGCCATTCTAAAATACTCTTTAAATTTGTCTTCATTGAAAGGATCCATTCATCTTTTGTGATTTGCTTTGCTCCATTTGGGCCTTTCGACTTGTGATTTGGTATCATTTGACTTTGCAGTTGTATCTATCCTTCATAAACTCTCAATATAATGCATCATAGTCAATTTTAATGTTTACGTAGGATTAAGGTTGAAGACTTCTTTGCATGATTCCTTGTTCTTAATAAGAATTGTCTTTCCCTCTGTCATGCAATTCCCAAATAATGACAAAATCTGGTGTGAACTCAACACTCTTTCTTGATCCACCATGTGGGATATAGTAGATAGAAAGGATATTGGTTGAAAATGAAGGCAAACAAAGAATAGCATCAAAATATTATAAAAATGTTTTTCATCCATGTCAATAGATGCCTTCCCACAAACACACATATATGTGTTGTTAGCCATCAAAATGTGTGATGATGAACAAGACATAAATGAAAAGAAGTATACTTTGAGATGAAGCCATATGTTAAGAAGCTCTAGAATCAAGTGACCACCTCTCTAAAACAATAATTGAAATGCAACTTGTGTCTCTCCAACTTTGAAGAATGAGAAGAATATGGTGAACCTCCTCACATTGTTGAAGGGAAATTAATTTGATTCATCTTAAGAAGATGATTCAACTCATAAATCTATTGAGAATAATAATGATGTTCATCATGCTCTCTTTTTTTTCAATATATACACTTAGGATTCTCCTTCTTATATGATTCCTCTTGAGAGGGAGAGGATTTGGATTATTTATGTAGCTTGTTGCTTTTCTTCTTTTGCTTCCTATTATGATTCCCTGATTCTTTATATACTTTTGGATCACTTGACAATAATTCTTATGGTTGAGAAGACTTGATTAGAACCATGTGAATTAACTTTGTTTCCTCTTAGATTAGGAGATTTGCAAAATCATCAAAACTAGGATCAACAGATCATGCTCCCATGGATAGTTGATGGCTATGAAAGCTAAAAAAATACTAAATACTTAGGATCAAGTTTGTATAATGCATTAAGAATAAATTATAAATCCTTTTCAATGATATTAAAATCTTTTAGTTGTGTTCTTAGTTGCTTAGTTTTGGAGATGTAGTCTTGAACACATGGTCAAAACCTTTTGGATCAACATTCATCAAATCATTGTTAATATAATGTCCCCTAATCTTAAGTATTGCTTTTTCTATACAGTTTTCAAAAGTCTCCCAAGTCTCCTTAACTATTTTGCATGATTCAATATGAAATTACAAATTAAAACAGATTAATAAACATATGCATCCAAGTGTTTTCTCATGTTCAATCTCTCATATTGCCAATTTTTTAGCATTAGTAGTTTGAGGAATGGTTTCTTTAGATAGCCAAGATAACCATTTCCCATGAGATAATTTTGTATTGATTTTCTTCATGATGCATAATTATATGGAGCTAAGAGTTCAATTTGATATTTCCTCGTTGCACGAATGCACAACAAGAAAAAGAATGAAATCAACCATCACAAGATTACCCCCCAAATTCATTAAAAAATGCTACTAGCAAAATATGATCTGGCACTTTATGTGGAGTGTGATTATAGGTGTTAGATGCCAAAAACAGTAAACTAGACTTGATATTAGTGCTTACAGATGTCAAATTTGGTCACAAGCTCAAAGTACATTTTTTTATATAGAATGAGATCAATCTGATCACACCACTACAAAGTATAGGAAAAATCATGCACTTTTTAATAATGGGACCCAAATATGTTACTATAGGAGCAAGAATGGAGCCACGACGTTCCTAAAATAAGAATTGCTTGGCAACACCTGTGAAAATATGCAATTTCTAGAATCACCAAAATTAAAAATCGATTCCACCACTATGAATAGCATAAAATTCTACCCCAAATAAAAAATATTTTTCACTAATTGGAGGTTGAATGATTGAGTTATGGTCATTTAAAAATGGATTGTAAAATAAAAACTACAAATGGTGAGGAATGACAGGTTGGGGGGTTGGCCTACTGATGTCAGCCTGCCATCATGTTGTTGACAACATAAGCTAGCTAATGGAATATTCTCTTCTATCAAAATTTTCTCTAATCACCCAAAATATATAGAGATGCTCCTAAAATATTCTTCTAGTGATTAAAATAAATCTTGTACCCTTCAAGGAATATTCACCATTGAGAGCCTTGGAATATTCATTAATTGGATTTAAAATGTTTGGATCTTGGAGATTCATCAATATATTCTCCAAACACTGATGATTGAGAGTGTTGGGGATTATGGGACCACGTATGCATGGCCTAGTCAGATGGTGCCACGTGGCACCTCGACAAGCACTTGTACAATATCATATTACACAAGGTAATATATAGAATATTATTATCTATTTAAAATAGTATTAAAACAAATTTGCACCGCAAAATTTTCTTGTTGACATTGTTGTACACCTCATAAGCCAGTCATATGACTATATAGTCACTTTTTCAATTGACAAGGGTTGGGGGCAACTTAGTGGTAAGTTAAGATATAAACTAACAAACTCTAATTTGACATTCAATGTAAATTCATAAAGAGGAAACCCTCCAAGATCGATATTTCTATCAATTTTTCTTAATTCTCCTGATCATCATTTGATGCAAGAGAAGAGCATATTCAACTTGTCAATACCCACAAATATTTTCAACCCAGATCTCTCAATTAAGGTTAACAAGAAGCAATCCCAAAAGCTCTGTTGCCATATAAGAGTTGATAGGTAGCTTGGATGCTATGTAAGAGTTATTATAGCATTCTCTATACCATGCAATATTTGGTTAAATATTGTAGCCACCCAAGATCTAGGATCTTCTATGAAAGCACAAGAGAGATCAATTGTGAGATAATAATGGTATTCTATAAAGGATGCAAATGATAGATTGACTAAATGAATTGAATTGATTGAATTGGATTGAAATTAAAAATGGAATCCCTTGGTTATATAGGCTAAGGTGAACATATGATAGTATAATATTATGATATGTTTCTTAATATTACGACTTAAGACATAAAGTGATAACTATCTTATGTGCTCCCTAAGTATACTTAAGTAAGACGTGTGAATAGGACCTAAGTGATTAATTAGCTAGGTAAAACACCCCTTTCACACAAACAATTACTGTTATGGTGTCAATATTATATTTTCTACGAATAGATTAAATTAAATATGTAGAAATTAGCTAGGAATACTAGGAACAATCAAAACAACAAATGAAGCAAGTTGTAGGTAAAATAGAAGATTAGTATTGAGTGAGCGAACAATGCATGAGAGGGAAATACATATAAGATAATTAATTAACCTACCCTATAACTAAATTTTCACATAAGAAAGATGATACCTAAGTAGCTATACCCCTTAAGCATAAATTAGGTGAGGAAAGAGAGTGGGTCTTGACATCAATAATAATAAGGCACCCAAAAAAAATGCACAAGGAAATGCAACTCATAAAGAAGAGGAAAAATTCCCTCCTAAACAAGGTGAAATATGATCTCTAATGTATGTGAAGTACAAAACCCCATGCATGAGGAAAAAAAACTTTCCCATAAGACATAATAAGTGAGACCATGCAACCCCCCCTCAATGTAGAATCTCCAACAGTGATGGTAGATGCTCGATGATTGTTGAAGGTGATCCAAGCTCATCAAACAACATTCCTTCCCCTAGGAAGAAATAGAGCCACAAAATCAAGCAAATTATCTTTCCATTCTTGAAAAGGAATATGAACTGAAAGAAAACTCAAGATGTATGACACATACTATGAATATGTATGCCCCAAATGTTTCTCAAGTATCTACGAATCAATGCTAAAATGCGACAAACATTAATATGATGAATCAAGTACTATATAAGATTTAGGTATAGTAACTGTGGATGTGTGGTGCTCGCAATTAGAAAGACAACTGGACCAATATGAATATTTTATTGTCATGATAGAAGAAAATGTAGGCAAAGAAAGAACAAGAGGTTCTAAATACTCCCTTTAAAAATCTAAAGAATAAATATCAAGTCCACATAAACCATCATAAAAGAGGAGATAAATGTCCTCAATGGTGTCCTCCAAGTCTACAATGTGGGACTCTACAAATAATTATGCAATGTCTTGTAGAAATGTTTCTTGATGAGCTATCTATGGAAGATTGATATGAATTAGCTGAATGGAATCAATGGGAGCCCTCAAAGAAGCAACTCTTAACTTAAAATTATTAACAAGTCTACCCTCAACTATAGACACAACAATATGTAGAGGAGATAAAGTATCCTCAACTGTAGAGGAGATGGATTTTTCTTAGTTATAAAAAAAGGAAATGTATCCACAAAAGTTGGGGTAATAAGACTTTTATTATTAGCCAAAGAGTCATCATGGTTTGATGAACATTCAAATTCTCCATGCAACTATAAGATGATGGTCCAAGAAATGAAAGGGCACTCAGTGTGCTCTATGTGATGAAAATATCTCTCACAAACCGTAATACCTATTAATCCATAAACCTTGTCATTTTTGTTAAACTATTTATTATTCTAATATTCACCATGTGGCTTGAGAATTATTCCAAAGAGATAGGATAGTAGACAACACTCCCAACAATGATTATTTATCCCTTATTTCCAAGACAAATAGTTCTACGAAGTTAGCTTAACAATAAAAGGATGGAAATAATCTTTGGTCCAATAGGAATAATATATATCATTTGAGCTTGGTATCCATTGGAGAAACATTTCAGCATATAGTATTAGTATTACCTTAAAAGGGAAGTGTTGGTATGAAACTGTACTAGGAAAGACTTGTAGACTACAATCAAGAACAACCATGTGTAACCACTTGACCCTTGAGAGAGATGATTTAATAGTACCCACATCCTTAAGAGAAGTTACATATCAAATATTTGAGGCCAATGAGAGAATTCCAACTAACTAATGGTGACATCCACTTCATGGGGTTTGCCTGACATGCATTAGTTCTTGAGGACATGTGTTGATATAGTGTTAGAGTGCAACTTCAAACATAAATGATTTGGATAAAGTTGTGTTATACATGTGTTATACTAATCCACACATGATAAATTAAATCTTGACACTTATATAGAACTTAGGGACCATAATTTTTTTTTTTTAAACCTAACCTAAGCTATACATCTTAATTAATGAGGCAAATTCTATAACTGATAACTTGGATGAAGAGGTAGTCAAATGATGAGGTTTTGAAAATTCATGCCAACGATTAAGTGAGCTCTTATTGGTTCAACAAGTCACCAACAAATTAGAAGCTAAGATAATAAAATTTTAAATACAAAAGCCATGGGGATTTTAGGATTTATTTGAGAATTTAATATAGTCTAATAGATAGAAGATTATGTAGAATATGTGAACAATGCACCTAAGGAGGTAAGAATTTAATTGGAAACGATGAATTTGAGGGGTAAACAATACACACATCAAAAGAGGAAACATAAAGAATATCAATTGGGAGATGAAGTGATGATTAATTTGAGAAGAGAGATATTTATTGCTATAATATATATTGTTAAAAATGAAGAAGTTTAACTCATCAAACACATATGAAGTATAAAGAACAAATACTGGAGAAAGACAACACCAAGATTACATACAAGAGAAAATAAAGAAATAAAAGAGAAAAAAAAATTGGAAGAAGCACTAGAAGTAACAATTATAATTTATTTATTTTTGAATGGAAAGGAAGGCCTATTGAAGGTTCCACATTGTTATATTTAGGTTAGATGAACCATTTTGTTGCCCTCTAGCTATTTCAGAGTTGGAGACTCACTTTTTAGTTGCTAGAGATGCTTGATATAGAAACATCCTTGGTAAAGTAATCTTGTATTATCAAAAATATTTTCTTTAACATTAGTTTATTTTACAAGTATTTTTTGATATTTTCCAACTATCTTACAATAAACTATGACAAGTTTCTAACTCTACATTCCCTGTAATAACCCACCTTGTTTAACCCAACAAAATTTGACCATTCTTCTTTTTTTTGTTTAATTTAATCATTTGTGTTTGATTCAATCACATACTCTGGGCATCCATCCATTAAGATTAGGCATTCATCCATCAGGGATGAGCATCTAACCATACGGGTTAGGCATCTGTCCATACGAGGTGGGAGGTTTCATCTATCCAATACGGGATAGGCATCTACCCATATGGGGTAGGCATCTATCCAATTAGGATAGGAGGTGCTCTGGCCAGAGACTTAGACTCATCGGGACCATTTGGGTCCTGAGCCACTCACTAAGTACTACACTCTTTTAATAGGAGTGCACCGAGGTCGCCGTCCTTAGGAGTAATTAAATAACATAATACAAGCTTGAATTCCACCTCGAAATTTGGCTTAAAGCCTTGGGAAGTCAAGCGAATCCATATGGGATTCCTTCTGAGTATGCATTGAATTACTTTTCCTTTTTATTATACTTATCTTTCAAAATTAGGATTCTACTCAATCCTTCTTCTTACCAAACCTAGACCCCACCCACGAACGCCTGAGTACTAGGGACAACTCCGTCCCAAGACTGCCTACATACCCGTTTCGGCACGGGATCAAGGCGTAAAGTATGTAGTTCTATTTTCTACTCTATGGTTTGATGTAAACTGATTAGTGGGTACGCAACCCTTTCTAGGGTCAATGTCCCAGACAGTTTCTCTACAGTTGCTACCCACGGTGGTAGCACATAAGCAAAGGCTCAAGATGGCCTATTGCTTGTGGCCTGAAACAACTAGATCTTAATACCTATCATAAGCGTCACCCTTGACCAAATTGTCAATCGTCAACAACTCTTCAAGATTAAATCAATTTCATAAAAGCATTTCACTCAATCAACCTTAAGTGGGTTTACTATGGTTTAACTCAGCAGATGTAAAAATCATTTAAGGATTATCTTATTAGATTATCGATCCAAGGGGTATTACCCGCCCCTTGGATTTTAACTTCCAAGTGTCCCTTATTACTCCCCGATGATTTATAGGGACGATGCCACATACGTCGTTGATGCAGCTTTATTAGGCGTTAAGTGCAGTAGTTCAACACGATGACATTACCCGTAAGCGTGACCCAGAGGCACTGTATATACCGAACGCTGCTAGGTTTTGGTTTTCCAACTTCCTTTATTTAGTTTTCTTAACTAAGAAACTTATGAAAATGTCATGCTTGAAAACAATTATGAGTTGAACATGCATAATTAGACATTGCAAAGCTCAATTAATTGAAACAACTACTTGATGAACTACATGGAATAAAAACATAACTAAAATTATTTAATATTCAAAACTTGAAATATAACTTACATAATAATGATAATTATGAAACTCGCATATTTAATAATTAAACGTGTAACTTACATGGAGATGATGAAGACGTCAATAAATGCAATTAATGTACGAGTACTTTGCATGATGCAAAAATAGTGTAACTTACATGCGAGATTAAGCAATGATTTATTCCTACCATGGGAATAATTAATTATAGAGTCACCGGTTCCAAAATAGCAATAAGTTTAGATATAGACAAATTTTGGGTCAAATCATAATAATATGACTTAATTGTTTTAAAAGAAACTAAAATTACCGACCACGTAACCCAATAAATTTCAAATGGATTGAGAGATTCCAGTTATATACCTTAATTTAAAATTACAAATTTATTACACAATAATCCTAATTATTTATAGATTTTTTCCTAAGTTTAATTTACTTAAAATTTAAGGTAAGGCAATTATTAATCCCTAAGTTTAATTTACTAATTATTAATCCCTAAGTTTCATTTACTAACTTAAATTTATAACAAATAAACTTAAAATTTAACTAAGCAATTATTAATAATTCTTAAATTGCAATTTAATAAAAAAACTAAATAACTAAAAGAAATAAGGGTACGAGGCTTGTTTGAATTTAATGGGGAGTGGAGGGGGGCCCATGGGTCCCATCATCACTGCGGACTTGCAGGTGCAGGCCTACAGTGATGAGGGGACCGTCGTGATCCCCTCCGCTACCCTGTGGCCACTGTCGTAGCAGTGACCGTAGGGTAGTGGGGGGTACCACTCCCGACGATTACCGCCTCCCCTGCACGCTTTCTCATTCGAAATAAGTTCGAAGACCTCCCCTTTTTGAAATAACACTGCGCGATATTCATTTTTATTTTGGTATAAGTTTAATAAAATGTATATATTTATTTCAGTATAAGTTTAATAAAATATATAATGTTTATATGTGGGGGTTTTTTTCTTCTTATTTCCAGTTTATTTAAAAACATAAAGAGATATAAATATAAATAAAAGATATATGTACAAAAGGAATATTATTATGAGGATATGAATTTAATCACAAAGATGAAATAACACAGAGAGATTAATACTTTTCAGCAATGTACAGATAACTGAAAAATAGATGATTATCTTGAGATAACAAAGCTTTCAAGAAGATTTCCAAGAGCTAATATTCACAGAGGGATTTATATTTTATTTCCACATAGAATAATGGATACAGTGAAGTTTATTTCCAGACGTTTTCCTGTTCACAGAGAAGTAAGACTGCTCTTAAGGAATTAAGATTTATGATCAAATCTTCATTCAGAGAGAGAAATGGATTTTTTTACTCACAGGAAAAAGAAAAAAAATATTTAAATAACTTTATATGAAGAAGATCAAACTTGTATTTGCACAGAGGTAAGATTATTCACAGGGAAGTAAGATTTAATTAAAGAAAATGAGATTTACATTCAGATTTCCAATCCAGTAATGAATTTAAGAGAAGAATAACAAGGATAAAGTTCATACACAAATGGTTATCATTTAATCACACAGGGAAGATTTTTAATCTCAAAAAAAGAATTTTAAATAAGGGAAATATGATTTTTGCACAGATCTGAAATCTTTGGAAAAGCAAAAGCAAGATCATATGTATATTTTTCTGAAGAAAAAAAAATAATAATAAAGCTATCTTTTACATGCATTATGTGAAAGTATTTTATCAATATTTATTCCTAAATAAGAAGAAAGGATTTACAATCTAAAAAAAAAAAATTATAAAAAGAAGATCTAGAAGCTATTTTTTTTTTTGATAATATAAATTTCTCATATGTGAATGAGAGATGACAAAGAAGAGAACCCGACTTATTGAAGCTTGATGTTGAATCCTCTAGCTATCTTTTTTGTTCCTTCCTTGCAACTTGAGAGAAATCTTAAAGAACAACTTAGCAATCCTACAACGAAAATGAGACTACCAAAGTAGATCCTACTACTAACAACAAGGAAACTTGGAAAATTTTCTTCAACACATAATCAACACTGTCTTATGAAAACTTGCATACAATATATAAGAAAAATCCCTTAATTCCACTATCTAGAGAAATTAATTAAGAGTGGGATTCTTTTCCAATATTGGACTCATGCAAATTGATTAAAAACCTAGTGGGGGAGTTACATGCAAGGCATTGAAGATTCCTCCAGAAGCTTCTAATTCCTCCTACAACATGTGCCATCATTGAGTGGGAAAAATAAAAATAAAATAATTATATTCTCCAAGTGTGTGTGTGTGTGTCCATTTTTATTCTTTTATATTATTTATTCAATCATTTTCAATAGCTCAACCAAAAATATAATAGAATTGTATCAAATCAAAAAGTGATAAAGGAGGGTTGTGACATTCCCTTACACTTTTCTTTTAGTTAAGATTCATATTTATCACCATAGACACACTTCTCATTCAACAAGTTATGTTGCAACTAGTTTTAAATATCTTTGATATTGGTTTGGAAAATAATATCTACAATACATTCTACATATTTCATCCAAATTTCATGGAGATCTTATTATAATTTCTATGCTTTCTATCTCAAGGATTTAAACCAGACCATGTATCATATGGCACAACCTTGTTTTGGTCTTGTGACACACTTTTGAATCTCTCAAGTTAAATCTTAAGGTTTCCAATTGAAAATTGAGTCATGAGAGGGGTTATGTGTGAAGATACATTGATTTTGAATGCACCTAGCTTGAAGCACATAATTGAATATGAATTTACATATTATTATTAGAAGTACATGATGCATCCAATTCCAAGGCTGACTAGTGATCAAATCATTGTATTATTGGGCTCTTTGATCCTTATTGAATTTCCTTATGTTGATGTAATACATATTCATCAGACGTGTATCATTATATACCCACCTATATAAAGGAGAGTATGGTATCATTGTAAGGTAAAATGCATAAGGAAATACATTAGATTGTGTAGCAAATGCCTTGAGATTTGAATTTTTTGGGAAATTAGAGCAAAAATATAGAGTAAGTTAGATGAGAGTAGGATATCAAGCATAGTTATGAGTCTATGACATTTGAATGATCTCATTTGATCTATTTTTTAATTAAATTTATAAGGCCTAAAATTTCTCAAGCTCATGAAAGCTCCTATGTACTTATTATTTTCTGAATCAATAAATTAGTGTTGATATTTTGTGTAATAACCCACTTAACTTTAAAAAAAAAAAAACTCAACTGATTTTATTTATTTTTAGATGATGATTACTTATTCCCACTTATTCTTATTTGTGTTTGATTCAATCACATACTCTGGGAATCTATCCAAACAGGACAGGCATCCATCCAACAAAGATGGGCATCTAACCATACGAGTTAGGCATCTATCTATACGGGACACGGGGTTTCATCTATCCAATTTGGGATAGGCATCTACCCAAACAAAGTATGCATCTATTTAAAGAATAGGAAATGCTCTGGCCAGAGACTTTAGACTTATTGGGACCATCCAGATCTCGAGTCACTCTCTAAAGACTACACTCCCCTACTAGGAATGCACCGAGGTCATCGTCTTTAGGAGAATATAAAAAAAATTAAAAATAACAAGCTTGAGTTCTGCCTCGAAATTTGGCCTAAAGCCTCAGGAAGTCAAGCGAATCCATACGGGATCCCTTCCGAGTATGCATTGAATTACTTTTAATCTTCCAATTAGTATTACTATACCCTTTGATTGAAAGACCAAGGAACTTCAAAAAAACATGATCAACTCATCCTTAACCAAATCCTAATCCCCATCCACAAATGCCCGAGTGCAAGGGACAACTCTGTCCCTAGACTGCCTACATACCCATTTTGGCATGGGATCAAGGCGTAGAGTATGTAGTTCTGGTTTCTAACTATGGTTTAATGTAAACTATATGGTGGGTACGCAACCCTTTCTAGGGTCACTGTCCCAGACAATTTCTCTTCGGTTGCTACCCATGATGGTAGCTCTATAGCAAAAAGGCTCAAGGTGGCCTTATGCTTGTGCCCTAAAATAACTAATCCTATTTCCTATTAAATACGCCACCCTTAATCCATTTTCATCTGCCAAAAAAATCATCAAGATAATCAATCTCCAAACACCACTCACAACCCAACCCTAATGGGGTTTTTCTAAGGTTTAACTTAGTGGATGTAAATTCATTTAAGATTTATCTTTTTAGATTATCGATCCAAGGGGGATTACCCGCCCCTTGGATTTTAACTTCCAAATGACCCTTATTTCTCCTCGACGACTTAGAGGGACGATGCCACAGACGCCATTGTTGTAACTTTATTAGGCTTTAAGTGTAATAGTTCAACACGACGACATTACCCGTAAGTGTGACCCAGAGGCACCATAGATATCGAACGTTGCTAAGGTTTTTTGTTTCAACTCCTCTTCTTTAGTTGTCTAACTAGGAACTATTAATTTATGAAACTTAAATAACATTATACTAAAAACAACTATGAAGATGAAATTATTGCATGCAAAGAATAATTGTTTCAATTTCAGAAATCAAGATATAAATTTCACATAATTGAAAGGAACATTTGTAGGTAAAAATAAACAAATTATCTATTAATATTATTTCTTGAAGAGGAAAGACTAATGATGAAATGTAACTTGCATGACAAACAAACAATTATTCAACCCCTTGAAAAGTAACTTGCATGATAAACAAACAAATGTTCAACTTCTTTAAATAATTTTTTTTTTAAACTAAACTTTAAATCATTTTGCACAAATTGTCTTAAGGAGACTATGAATTTAAACACATCTAATTGGAAAATAATTCCTTTTAACTTGTAATACTTAGCATCTAAATATGTACATACTAAAAACTCATCTAAATTATATACACTATATTAAATAATTCAAAGAATAAGGTTTCCACTTAAACAATAAATAATTTAAATAATTTGAAGGAACTTATATTTCATTCAATAATAAGCGAAATGTTTAATTAATAATAATCTATTTCATATGTTATTTGATCTCTTAACTACAATTCATCATCAACATATTACTTATAAATACCCACTTATCCATTTATATCTCAAATATAAGGATTATATAGCATTTAAATAATTTAAATGTAAAGTCTTATTTAAATAATTAGAGTGCACATAATAAGGTTACAAGTAAACTTTACCAAACAATTTTCCAAATATAAAAAGAAATAAATTTTCTTTTTTTTTAATAAATTTTTCAAACACTTAAATTAAGAATATTCTTTTTAATGAATATAATTTAACAATTGATTTTAAATTTTATAGCTTTAATAGGGAAACTCAAATAAGAAAGTTTTAAAGCTTTTTCCATAACTTATTAATTATCAAAAGGACAATTTTCAAAACAATTTTATCCCTTATCATTCTAGATTTTAATCCTCAAGAATTTTATGTTAATTATGGGTAGCTTGGACAGCTGTTCGTCCTTACCCAGAAATAACAGCATTAGTTATGGGTAGTTTTGGACAGCTGTTCGTCCTGACCTAGAATTAGAAAATGGTTGTTTTTGTCAAACAAGTATTGTTAGGATAAAAACAATTGTTATTTAATAGTGGCTCTTTTTAGGTGACACCTCATAGCCAAAATTAGTAATTGGTTATTGAGTTGTCTTAATCTCAGCCGTTGGTTTGAATTAATCTTGGTCGTTGGTTTTCCAACAAGTAGTATAAAAAGGGGTCATGGGTCATTTGGAAAATAAGAAGTTTTGAGAAGAATTTGCAATGATAGCAAATAGTCTTGCAGTGTTAGCAAGAGGCGCAATGATAGCGTTGATATAGCAGTGGAGGATATCAGCAGGAGATATTAGGAGTTTGTCGGAGTTCTACCAGTAAGAGGCAAGGAATTCTTTTGTAATTCTTATATTGCTGAAGATTAATATATTTTCCATCTGTAGAACTGGTTTTCCCTTAGGGGTTTTTCCAGGGACGATTGTCCAAAAATATTGTGTCCTTGTGTTGTTTATTTCTTTCCATATTTTTAGTGAAGTTGCAGTTGTGTTATTTTTCGATATTCAACTGTAAATTTATTTTCAGCAGTTAAATAATTTTTATGAGATAGGAGATTAATAATCAGTGACTGCAATAGAATTTCTACATGGTATCAGAGCTTTGTTGAGGGTAGAAAAGGTTTACCCTAAGCAAAGGAAAGAAATTTGAGTTTGACCTCTTTCGAGTTATTGTTTTCCTTTATTTCTTTGAGATGGCCTCAGCAGGTTTGAGAGATCAGGACAGATTGGATGGTGCCTCAAATTTTGGTGTCTGGAAAGCCAGAATTTCTTTATTGCTGGAAGAGAATGGTATCAAGGAATATGTTACCAGTACTGTAGCTGTACCTACAGATCCAGTACAACTTGCAACATACAAGAAGGATGATGCCAAGGCGAGGAGGATAATCCTTGATGGTGTCAAGGACCATGTTGTTCCACATATCGCAGAGTTAGATACAGCGAAGAAGATGTGGGACGCCATTTTGAATCTGTACCAGAATGCTACCACTAACCGGAAGCTGATTCTCAGAGAAAATTTGAGGAATACCCGGATGAACAAGGGAGAAGATGTTACAAGTTACCTCACCAGGCTTAGACTTGTCAAGGACGAGTTAGCAGTTGTTGGAGATAAGCCAAATGAAGACGAGCTAGTAAGAATAGCCCTAAATGGGTTTTCTAAGCAGTGGGATGTCTTTGTTCAAGTTATTAATGGACGAGACACCTTACCAAGTTGGGATCGACTTTGGAGTGATTTCACTCAGGAGGAGCTTAGACTAAGCCTTGTCAATGGAGCCAACAATAAGAGTCAGAAAAGTGAGGTAGAACAAGAAAATGTTGCCCTAGCGGGAAAGGGGAAAACAAAGAAGGGATCTAGCAAAGGAGCAAATTCACAAATTGAAAAGAAGAAGAAGGACCTATCTAAGGTCAAGTGCTTTGGTTGTCACGAGTTTGGCCACTATGTCAGCGATTGCCCACAAAGGAAGAAAGATAAGAAGGGAAAGAACCAAGTGGCAGCTTCAGCAAGTGCAAAGGAGCTCTCTAGTAGATTGGAGGATGAGTTTGCACTCATAGCCTGTATGATTAGCTCGACCTCACAGAGTGTCTGGTATATAGACAGTGGGGCGTCATTTCATATGACAGGAGTTCGAGAGTACTTCTCCAGCTACAAGGAGGAGAACACCAGAATCCAGATCTCTATGGGGAACTTGTCCAAGCTCAACTCAGTTGGGAAAGGGACTGTTCAGCTTCAGAGGGAGAATGGAAAGGTAATTCCTCTTCATGATGTGTTGCATGTGCCAGGCTTAGGTATGAATTTGGTTTCTGTATCTGTCCTTCAGGATAAAGGGTATAATGTTCTCTTTAGAGGGATGCATGTTTTGATTAAGCATAAAGATTGGAAATCACCCGTATCTATTGGAGTTAGGAGTGGTCGCCTTTATAGGTTGTAGTTTGATACTCCTAAGGCACTCATGAGCAGCAGTAACCCTAGAGAACTTGGAGAGCTATGGCATAGGAGGATGGGCCATATTCATCATGGAGCACTTAGATTGCTTCGTGAGACGGTGACAGGTGTTCCAGAGGTGAGCACAGAGCATGATGATGTATGTAAGGGATGTGTGTTGGGAAAGTTTGCAAAAGAATCTTTTCCAAGGAGTGACACCAGATCTACGGGTGTTCTTGATCTAGTACATTCAGATGTATGTGGACCAATGTCGACAAAGTCTCTCAGAGGATATGAGTATTATGTTACCTTTATTGATGATTTCTCCAGGAAGACCTGGATATACTTCTTGAAGACCAAGGATGAGGTTTTCAGTCGCTTCCAAGAGTTCAAGGCACTTGTGGAGAACTCAACAGGAAGGAAGATAAAGGTTCTTCGGTCAGACAATGGAGGCGAGTACAAAGGAAATGACTTCCAGGATTTCTGTACTAGAGAAGGAATCAAGAGAGAGTGGACTGTTCCTTACAATCCACAGCAGAATGGAGTTGCTGAGAGGAAGAATCGTTCTATTTCGGAGGCAGCAAGGGCTATGCTACATGACCAGGACATGCCCCGCTACTTATGGGCAGAAGCGTGTAGTACAACAGTCTACATTCAGAATAGGGTTCCACACAAGGTACTAGGGAAAATGACACCAGAGGAGGCTTTCACGGGGAAGAAGCCAGATGTTGGTCACTTCAGGATATTTGGGAGTTTGGCATATTGCCTTATTCCTGGAGACACACGTACCAAGTTAGATCAGACTGCAGAGAAGGGGTACTTTGTTGGGTATAGTGAAACTTCAAAGGCATATAGGATGTTCATTCCAGGGACCAGAAGAATTATTGTCAGACGTGATGTCAAGTTCATGAAGGACAAGGCGTTTAGAAGATCCAGAGATTTGCCAGCAGATGATCGGAGTGAGCAGCCAACGAAAGCTCCAAGTCCAAGTCAAGGACAACAAAGCTCAAGTACAGTTACTAGTACAAGCATAGACTCAGGTAGTGAAGATTCACAGAGTATGGAGCAACTGGTGCAGCAGGATATGCATCTAGATGATATAGAGGTTGATATTTCATCCTCTACAGTTGGCAGTAGGAACCATGAGGTTCAAGACATACAAAGGGATACTCAGGAGTCTGTGGGAGCTCCTAGGAAGAGTACAAGACAGAGGAGACAACCAGCCAAGTTCAATGACTATGTGGCATTAGTTAGCCAGTTGGTAGATAGTGAACCTTCCAGCTATCAGGAAGCTGCAAAGCATCAGGTATGGCGAGATGCTATGGTTGAGGAATATAACTCAATAATGCAAAATGATGTATGGGAGGTAGTGCCTAGACCAACTGATAGAGCAGTAGTTGGATCGCGCTGGATCTTCAAGATAAAGCATGGTGCAGATGGTAGCATCGAGAAATATAAGGCGAGGTTTGTGGCCAAGGGGTTCTCTCAGAAGGAGGGAATAGACTATGAGGAGACATTTGCTCCTGTGGCCAAGTATACTTCTATACGAGCTGTAATCTCATTTGCAGCACAGATGGGATGGCAGATCCATCAAATGGATGTCAAGACAACATTCCTTAATGGAGAATTGAAGGAGGAGGTATACATAGAACAACCAGAAGGCTTTGTAGCACACAGCAAAGAGACCCACGTGTGCAGATTAAAGAAAGCCTTATACGGACTCAAGCAGGCTCCCAGAGCGTGGTATGAGCGCATTAATACATACTTGCGGGAAATGGGCTTTGTGAAGAGTGAAGCTGATGCGAACCTCTACTACTTGGTGGTTGGGGGTGAGGTTCTCATTCTTGTTCTATATGTGGATGACTTGTTTCTTACTGGTGCGCTAGGGCTCATAGAGGATTGCAAGAGGGACCTTGCAGAAGAGTTTGAGATGAAGAATTTGGGACTTATGCACTACTTTTTAGGCATGGAGGTGTGGCAGACTGATGGAGAGATTTTCCTTGGTCAAGGGAAATATTGCATTGAAATCTTGAAGAGATTCAAGATGGAAGATTGCAAAGCCATGTCTACACCCATGATCACTAATTGGAGGAAGGTAGATGCATCCAAGGAAAAGGATGTTGATCCCACCCTATACAGGCAGCTGATTGGTTCGCTCATGTATTTGGTCAACACTAGGCCAGATATAGCCTTTGCAGTAAACTCTCTTAGTCAGTTCATGGTAGAGCCAAAGAGAATACATTGGACGGCGGCTAAGCATGTGTTGCGTTATCTTCATGGTACAATTGAGTACGGGATCAGATATGTTCGAGGTGAAGGTATCAAGTTGATAGGCTATACTGATGCAGATTGGGCAGGTAGTACAACGGACAAAAGGAGTACTTCAGGATGTTGTTTCAGCTTGGGATCAGGAGTTGTTTCTTGGTTCAGCAGGAAGCAAAAATCTGTGGCCTTGAGTTCATCAGAAGCAGAATACATAGCAGCCAACATGGCGACGTGTAAAGCTATATGGCTTCGGAAGTTGCTAGTAGCCTTGTTTGGTCAGAAGGTTGAGACTACGGTGATACACTGCGACAATCAGAGTTGCATCAAGTTGACTCAGAATCCAGTGTTTCACGATAGATCGAAACATATAGACATCAGGTATCACTTCATCAGGGATTGTGTACAGAGGGGGATTGTTCGGCTACAGTACATACCTACAGAGGAGCAGGTAGCAGACATTCTAACAAAGGCATTGGGGAAGACAAAATTCATCTTCTTTAGAGATAAGATGGGTGTCGTGCAGAACAGCTTCCTCGCTAAGAGGGAGTGTTAATTATGGGTAGCTTGGACAGTTGTTCGTCCTTACCCAGAAATAACAGCATTAGTTATGGGTAGTTTTGGACAGCTGTTCGTCCTAACCTAGAATTAGAAAATGGTTGTTTTTGTCAAACAAGTATTGTTAGGATAAAAACAATTGTTATTTAATAGTGGCTCTTTTTAGGTGACACCTCATAGCCAAAATTAGTAATTGGTTATTGAGTTGTCTTAATCTCGGCCATTGGTTTTCCAACAAGTAGTATAAAAAGGGGTCATGGGTCATTTGGAAAATAAGAAGTTTTGAGAAGAATTTGCAGTGATAGCAAATAGTCTTGCAGTGTTAGCAAGAGGCGCAGTGATAGCATTGATATAGCAGTGGAGGATATCAGCAGGAGATATTAGGAGTTTGTCGGAGTTCTGCCAGTAAGAGGCAAGGAATTCTTTTGTAATTCTTATATTGTTGAAGATTAATATATTTTCCATCTGTAGAACTGGTTTTCCCTTAGGGGTTTTTCCAGGGACGATTGTCCAAAAATATTGTGTCCTTGTGTTGTTTATTTCTTTCCGTATTTTTAGTGAAGTTGCAGTTGTGTTATTTTTTGATATTCAGCTGTAAATTTATTTTCAGCAGTTAAATAATTTTTATGAGATAGGAGATTAATAATCAGTGACTGCAATAGAATTTCTACATTTTAAATAATAAGTCGGGTTAAGTCATTGGTTCAAAACTATTGGTGTAAATTAGAATTAAGGGTGTTAATATCTATTTATAAAACAAGCAATTAATTTAATATAGTTAAATATGATCAAATTAATTTTATACAAGAGAACATAACAACCAACCAAATCAATGACAAATTTACTAATTAATTGGTTTTTACTTATTTTACTTATTTTATGTTTATCAACAAATATATTACTTAAAATTTGTCTTAAATAAAATTGTCTCACAAAATTGTTATCTTAAATACCCTCATTACATCACAGTCATTTAATAAAATAAAAAAAGATTAACTTAAATTTAAATTAATTGACCATAACCATTAATATTGGAATCTAAAAGATGGTATTTATGACCAAATTTATTGCCCTTTCTATTTTCAAATTAAATGGTCACAAATTACATATTAATTAGTAAGGGCTAGTATTAAGATTTCTAAGATGACTAAATTTGTTGATGGTTCTATTTTCGAACTTAATAATTAAAATTTATATTAAATGATAATAACTAATATTAAAATCCATAAAATAGTAATGATAACTAAAATTATTGATGATTCTATTTTTCAACATAATCTATTATATATTTATTCACTATCATTATTAAGATAAGTTGTTCATATCTAATTAGCAACTTTAAACTAAGATAATCAAATCTATACACCTGACTTAAAAAAACAACATATCATTTAAATATTATTTATTTTTTTACTACTCTTAGATAATCTTTTAAAGAAAAAGGAAACTTACAGGTAAACGTAATCTATAATTTTTTTAAATTTTTCCCTACTATTGTAGCCTCCTCAATAGGGCAAGAATGGAGGCAATGCAGGGGAGGTGAGAAGAGAGCCAGTGCCAAGAAAAGAAAATGAAAGTCCAGTAGGATGCAATACGCCAACGAGATGAGGATGCAAAACAAATGTGATAGGTAGATGTTGTAATGAGATTAAACTTTGCCTTGTTTTTATTTCTTTCTTTTTTACATGTCTTACTCTATTATTCTTTTATGGCTGCTTATAGCAACAAGGAAGAGGAAATCCATTGTCGGGAACTTATGTTTCTGCACAAATTTTTCTTTGCAAGAAGGTTGATTAAAATTTCCATTTAGATTTATCTTCATGAATACCCTAACCAGATCCATTGTTGCAGGAAAAAAGACAAGGCAAGAGGAACCCTCAAGATGCAGATTTGAAGGCAAAATTCCCCAAAGGGGATTTGTGATTTGTGCCACTTGCTATAGCGTTTGGCAAGGGAAACACGACCTTTGGGGTCGGTCTTTGCTAGGAAAATTATCTCTCAATATTATTATTATTTTTTATGTGCATTCGTTTACATTCAATTATTATGTTTAATATTGCATTATTTACCATTTCACATGTTAGTTCTCAGACCATTGCACTGACTTTCTCTATGCTATGCATTTCTTTTTTTTTCTTTTTTTTAAACCTTGTGTCTACTATCAAAAAAGAACAGGATCTCACAGGGAAGTCTTCTATCAATTTTGTTGCAAGTATTAATGTAATTTTACAAGAGAAAATAGTTACAGGCATTTGCACATAAATACACATCTAAAAACATAATCTTGATGTAATGTAGTATAATCCTAAATGCCTTTGTTTCTGAAAAAACCTAAAACCCTGCACCCATGTCCAACATCTGCAACCCTACACCCATACTTAAACACTTCCAAAATTTTAGTTAATACTTTACAGGTTCATCAAAAATTTGATCATAATACAATATACAGATACCAGACCTCTTTTGTTGATTTAGAAAATTTTCAAATCATAAATAAATTTGATCTTAAATCAATAAACCTAAATTCAAATAAATAAACTTAAATGTACAAATCAAATTTTCTCAATTTAATGAAATAAATAAATTTTAGTTAATTAATTAATTTATTCTTTATTTTTTTTACTCTTAACCAACGTATATATATATATATAGAGAGAGAGAGAGAGAGAGAGAGAGAGAGAGATGAGTCATAATCAAAGGATTTGAAAATAAATAACAGTGAAGGAAAATGTCAAACAAGATGAACAGTGAAGAAAAATGTTGTCTTTTTATTGAATAGAACGCGATTTCTTCTATAGACATGAAAAATAATCCTCTAACTCAAAATTGAAACTTTGTTAGGTACAATGCTACATGTTTTGGTGTGTGTTTAAAGCATACAAATAAAAAATGAGGAAAAGAAGTTACAAAATAATGCTTTAGAGAAAGAAGTATATTTGGGTTGTTGGTGGGCCTATAATCACCTTTATCGGTGTTACACCCACATGGGGTCTTTAACACAACGACATATAAACTATTGCACACACCTCCAAAACTCACCCTTTTATGCATCTCAAACTGGCGGTGCTATTATTCGCTGCTTCAGATCAATTACATGTGTTCTAAATGCATTATATTGCCTTCATAATTGTGAAGGATAATGACAGTGTTGATATTAATCTTATGACTACTATGAACATTGATGTCACTACACCTTTTATATATATATATATAATCTATTTCTCCTTTTTTTTTTTTTTTTTTTTAACCTTTAAAATATAGGGAACAAAGGATTCCTACATTAATGAATTTAAATAATGTGTACATTTGTTTAAATATATATTTTTTTTATAGAACTACTAACTAATTGACCAAAAGTAAAGTACATGTCTATTTGGTAAAAGTAGATAAGGTAAAAATATTATTTAAGGAAGAATTTTTTGAGAAAGATTAGAAATATAACCCTTATATTATTTAACCCTTTTTTTCAGATTTAAACAGAATATCAAAATCCTTTTTCTTTTAACTACATAAATTTTTCCATAAAAGAAAACAACATGCATACAAATATAAATCCTCCCCTTCTTTTCCCATTTTTGAAAAAAAAACATAAAAATAAGAATCAAAAAAGAAAAGGAGATTGGAACCTGGATCTGCTAAATGAATGAAATCATTGTTGTTGAATCGAATCTCATTCCCTTGCAATCTTTCTTCAATCCTCTTCTTGTAACCTGGTAAGATCTTCTCCAAAACCCCTAAAATCCTATCTCATACCATGTAAAATGCTAACAAAATTTCTCCCACAACTAACATAATTCAAAAACCAATTTCTTAAAAATTCAAAGACTATTTTTACATAAAACCATGAACTCCCCCTTTCTCGAAAATCTTGTATTCAATATATAGAAAATGAGAGTCATTTCCCACTACAAGAGAATTAAATGATTCACATATTCTTTTTTTTCCCAAAATAATTCCATGCAAAAGTGGGGGTTACATGCATATTAAATTTGAATTTGAAATTCTTTCATGCAAGACATATTCCTTACAACTTGCCATAGTGGCAGTTACATATGACCATGCATTTTGAATTCGAAATTCACTTCTAGAATCTTCTTATTTCTCCTACACCATGTGCTCAATTAGAATATTGGGAAAAAATAATTTCCAAGTAAATTATGACCTCACGTGTGAGTCACCACTATTCATTCTTCTTTTTAAAATAATTTTATCCTTATTCAATTTCTCATCTCCAACTAACATTGCTCATAAAATTGATAATAATATTAATAATAGAAGTAGTAATAATAATAACAACAACAACAACAACAACAACAACAACAACAATAATAATAAGTTTTGTCAAGGTAAACAAAAGAGGGTTATGAATAAAATAAAAAAATGGCGGCGTTTGAAGGCAGTAGGAGCGACAGCGGCAGTAGGAGCAGGGATGCCGATATGTGAAGTTTGGGCATTTAGGCTCTGAAGATTCCTAATCAAAACAAAGTCACCCCAAAAGATCGGTTCATGGAGCGATGAAGCAGATATTGTGTTTCCCATTGAAGCAGGTAGGTCTCAACCCTCTCAGAAACCGGCTAATTTTGGGAGGAAAGACATTTTCCATGGAGACAAATATTCCAAACCACAGATGAATTATGGAAATCCGTATTCGAGTGGCAACCAGTACCCTATTGACACACTTAAATGGAAAGAAAATGGTTTCATCTGGAATAACAAAGGTTGGTTTCGCAAGGCCAAGTATCCTGCTTCCGAGTTCCCCCGAAACTGGCAACCATCGCCTGAATCTAGCATCCCTGGTGCGGCAATCCACATTCTGAACCCAATCTGGTCCCTCTGAAATCTCGTGGTAATTTCCAATTGCGAAATGGGCGCTTCGGGCAAGACAACTCTAGGGCGGACCATGCCAAGTTTTGGAGATCCAACTTTCATCCTAAAAATCAGATCCCTTGTTCGGATCGAGTGGGAAACACTAATTTCTAATGATGGGCCTTTCCCCCTCATCGTCCCCGTCATCCTAAACCAGTAATAAAAACTTCAAGACCTACTATCTTTTTAGATGAAAACAAAATTAATTCTGCTAGATCGAATTTGCTTGAGTTTTGCTTTTTCATCAAGTGGGGTGGTGGAAAACGGGTTAAGGGTAACTTTGAATCCTGGTGTAGAGCACAATGGGGAGAGAATATTAACATCAATATTCTCCCAAATGACTTCTATATGATAGAATTTATGAGTAATGAGGAGAAATGGCAAGCTAAAAACAAAGGTCCATATTTCTTGGATGGAATTGAAGTTCACATCATTGAATGGCAACCCAATTTCAATCCCCGGACTCATGTATTACCAGACAGTAAGGTATGGATAAGATTCTACAACTGTCCCTCAGATTACTAGCATATTGATGTCATTAAGGATATATGCAAAGATCTTAGCACATTTGTATCGGTTGATGACATTTTGGAGGACAAAATATGGGGAAGCTTCCTCAAAATATGCATTTGCTAAGATCAAATCACCAAGATCCCCAATGAAGTTAAAATTATTAGTGCTGGGAAATTCTGGATCCAAAAGATTGATAGAGACGATCAGCTGCATATTTGCCCTAGATTCTTCTCTTTGGATCACATCGTCTTAGGTTGTGATGTTTCGGCTATGATACAGAGAAGTTATTCCTGTATGCAATTTCCTATTGAAGAAAATCTGCAACCGGAACCTCCTCTCTCCACTGACACTAGGGAGGAATTTTGTAACGAAATTCATGAAAATGAGAATATCCCATTGACTGAGGCAACTCCTTTGAACATAGCTCCTCCCTCCTCTGATCAAAGTGAGAGCCAACAAGATCTTCTCATGCTTCTGGAAAAGACTAAAACCTTACAGGCGAATATTGAAATTAAACTGGCGGAGTCGCTACCACCCTCTCCTCTTGAGACTAGGAGTCAGCTGGTTATTAAAGACTGCAAAATTCACACTCAAGAAAAGGATGCTATTAGAAACCTAGGGGAGATGGGAGATAAGATTTTCTCTTCGCTGGGTATTGAATTGGAAAATGGTGAAATTGAGTCTTTCTCCTCGAAATGGGAAGAAGACTTTGAACCTAATTCTGATCTTATATTGGAGGAATCCTCAAAAGGTTTTGGGAAGTCAAATTCAACCATTGACAAACCAAACTTCAAGCCAAAAGGAATGCAAGGGTGTAAGTCAAAAAAAATAATGCTAGCAATTGCTGGTGCAGCTAGTGGTCAAACCAAACTTAATTTAGGGAAGGGAAACACCCTTCCCCAGGAGCAATGAAACTCTTATCTTGGAATGTCAGGGGCATCAACGCCCCTGACAAATGACGCTTGATTAAGCGTCAGATTGGTGACACCAAAGGAGATATTTGGCTTTTACAAGAGACTAAATGGAGTAAGGTTGAAATTGATGCAAAAATGAGAGTTTGGAAACAGTGGAATGGTCTGTTTAGGCAATCGGATGGAGCCTCTGGTGGCTTGGGAATCATCTGGAATCCCATGAATGTTAAGATCTCTCTTGTTGGGGAAGATAAGTATTGGCAACATTTTCTGGTAACTATCCTTGGACGAAATGAGAATTTCAATCTTTTTAATGTTTACGGACCATCTTCTGCTGGTGATAAACGTGCTCTCTGGGATCGTTTAGCCATCAAACTTTGTACTATTACCGAAGGCAGTTGTGTGGTTGTTGAAGATTTCAATGCAATCCTTTTTGGCAATGAAAAAAGTGGTGGCATTCAGAGGACTGGTACATCCCAGAAGGATTTTTTGGAATTTGTTAAGAAGAATCACCTAATAGACATTGTTCCTAAAAATGGAATTTTCACATGGATGAATAGGAGATCGGGTTTTACTAATATTGTTGAATGGCTAGACCGGTTTCTTGTTACTGGTGATTGGCTAGGACATAATATTGTATTAGAGTCATTGATTCTCCCGCTCATTGGATCAGATCACTACTCGATCTGTCTGGAGGTCGCCAAGGGACAATCGGAGGGAGGTACCCCTTTCTGGTTTGAGAAAATGTGGTTCGGAGTGCCTGAGCTATATGATCTTATATTTGTTTGGTGGAATGAACTAGTTCTAGGGAATAATTTGAGATTATTCATTCTCAATAAGAAGCTCAAGTATATTAAGGTTAAGATCAAAGAATGGAATATGAGCCATTTCAAGAATATTCATATGGAGAAATTAAGAATTAAGGCTGAGTTGGAAGAAATCACCAATCCTGTTATTACTTTAGGAATGAATGAGGATTTATTTAACAAAGAAAAGTCCCTCAAATCTGATCTAAATGAAATCCTTCGATGTGAGGAAATCCATTGGCGACAAAAATCAAGGGAGTTATGGCTTAAGGAAGGTGACAGAAACACCAAATTCTTCCATAGATCGGCCATTGCCATTCGCAATAGAAACAGAATATCGGAGATTAAGAGACCGGATGGAAACATAGTCAGGAACTATGAGGACATTGCGCAGGAAGCTGTAAGATTCTTTGAATCTTTAATGAATGGTGGTCACCAGAATGATCATGAAGCAAGAGTCAGACTTCTTAACTCAATCCCATCCATAATATCTGATAGTCAAAATGCAACTCTCTTTAATCCTATTTCAATTGATGAAGTAAGGAAAATTACCTTCCAGCTGAATCTTGATAAGACTCCTGGCCCTAATGGCTTCCCTGCATCTTTCTTCCAACAATTCTGGGATATCATCGCTCGAGATCTACACCTAGCAGTAGAAGAATCAAGAAAGAAAATGACTATGTTAGGTGCTATTAATCACACCTTTTTGTCTTTAATCTCGAAAAAGCAAAACCCTCAACAGATGAGTGATTTTAGGCCCATTGCTTTATGCAACACGGTCTATAAGATTGTAACAAAGATCATAGCCAACTGATTGAAGCCCCTCCTTAAACATGTCATATCGGATGAACAAAGTGGATTTGCCCCCGGAAGATCCATTGTGGAAGGCATTATCATTGCCCATGAAACGCTTCACACGGCTAGGAAAACCAAGGATTCCTGTATGATTTTAAAACTAGATATTCTGAAAGCTTATGATATGGTGGACAGGGGTTTCTTAATTGATGTATTAAAAAAATTGGGTTTTTGCAAGGAATGGATCACATGGGTCATGAGTTGTTTATCATCCCCCAAATTCTCTGTTTTGGTTAATGGCTCGTATCATGGCTTCTTTTCCACGTCAAGAGGAATACGACAAGGTGATCCAATGTCACCATTTTTGTTTATCATAATGGTTGAAGCCTTAGGTCGATCAATAAGAGCTCTTCAACAAGATGATCGATGACTTGGAGTCAATGTGACAATAGGGGTTGAAAAAATAAATCACTTGCAGTTTGTCAATGATACCATTTTGTTTGGCTCGGCTTGTAGGAGAGAGGCAAGGACAATTAAATCATGCCTCGATGATTACTGTATGGCTTTCGGGCAGAAAATCAATTGGAACAAATTTGAAGTGTTTTTTGTCAACACTCTGATTAACTTGCAAGGTGTCTTATCAAGGATTCTTAATCTCAGAGTGGCAAATTTCCCAGGGAAATTTCTTGGAACCCACCTCTTCATTGGCAGTAACAGAGCTTTCTATTGGAAGCATCTTATTGATAAGTGCAAATCCAAGCTTGCAAATTGGAAAGGCAAGTGGTTATCCTCTGCTAGGAAACTCGCTATGATAAAATCAGTCCTCTTTGCGCTACCGGTTTTTTCCATGGCATGTCTAAGATTACTGATGGCAATTGAAGATGAATTGATCTCCATAATGAGAAATTTCCTTTGGAATGGCTCGGATGACAAAGGGAAATTTCCTCTAGTAGCTTGGAAAAAGATTTTCCAACCAAAAAAGGCAGGGGGTGCTGACATTCAACAAATTTTGATTATGAATTTAGCTATGGGTGCTAAATTGGTTTGGGAAATTTGCAGTGCTGGTAAACAAAAATGGGCAAGGATTCTAAAACATAAATATTTGGACTCCCCGGAGCCAAAAAGGATTCTCACTATAAACAACCCCCCCAAAGGTTCGTCCATCTAGAATTTTATTGTGGAAAGCAGGGAAATCATAAGTGATCAGGTTACCTGGGATGTCAGGAATGGAAGGGATGCCTTATTTTGGATTGATTTTTGGGCTGGTGAAGCTGCCTTATGTCTCAACCCTTCTCTGCAACCTATTATGGTAGAAACTTGTCATCTCTAGGGTCACAATATCCGTGATTATGGTTACCCTATCTAAGAAAATGGCATTTCTAAGTGGAAATGGAACTCCTTGGATCCCTTGGACTTGGATCAGCACTAGAAAGACTTGTTTGCTGACATTCTCAGCAAAAGGGTTATTTTCCCTTCCCTTGAAAAGGATATTATTAGGTTGTGCGGTTCCTCTAATGGTAAATATAAGGTATGTTTTGGTTACAAATTGAAAGAAGTGGCTATAGACAAAAAAGATTGGCCTGTTAATATTTTTTGGCATCGACATCTCCTACCCAAAGCAGGTTCATTTGCTTGGCTGGCTTGTCAAAGAAAGATTCTAACTAAAGAAAGACTCTATTTAATGGGCATCAATGGACCCAGTAGATGAATTTTATGTCAAGAGAAAGAAGAGACTGTGGATCATCTACTTCTCCACTGCAAGTTCTCCAATCACTGTTGGTGGTATTTCATGGGAAAATTGAGAGTCTTTGGCCCCTTTCCATCTAGGTTGGAAGAGTGGTTTCTGCAATGGCCTAAACTAGTAGGAAAGGCTATATTTGCTAATTTACTTTATATTTTACCATCTCTTCTGATTTGGGAAATTTGGAAAGAAAGGAATCGCATAATCTTCCAAGGTAAAGAGATGAGCTTAACGACTCTATGTGGGAAAATTGAGAACCATCTGACTGAGCTCCTGAATGAGGCTGCTCAATCCAAATCATTAAAGAAAAATATATATTCATACTGGGATTGGAAGAATAAGTTGGCACTTCCAAATCTGCTCATTCCACCGCTTTTTGGTAAGGGATCTCCAGTGGATCAGGTCAATCCAAGATATAAATGGGAAGCGCAAGAGCCTGGGTAGTTTAAGGTAAACTTTGATGGTGCTTCTGCTGGAAACCTAGGTCAAAGTGGTATTGGGTGTATATTGAGGGAATCTGATGGTATATGTATAAAAGAAATCTCTGAAAAGATTGGAGTTGCCACTAATAACAAAGCTGAATTCAGAGCGGCTCTAAGAGGACTGCAGCTAGGGATGGAGCTTGGGGTGCAAAGAATTCATCTGGAGGGAGACTCACTAAATGTGGTTAATGCGGTCCATTGTAACAACACCCCTAGTTGGTGCCTTAACCAATGGATTCAACCGATTCTTGTGCTGTTAGCCACCTTTGATGAATTTCAGATTAGCCACATCTATAGGGAAGGCAATGGAGAGGCTGACAAACTCTCTAAAATGGCGATTGTCGATGGTGACCACCCCCCCCCCCCCCCCTTGGCACTCTGATTGGGTCTTTCTGAATGGTTTGTTATCCCAGATGAGCTTCCATCGGTTGATATGTTTTGATTATCTTGCCAGTAATGGTGCTTTCCAGTTTAGTCTGCCGGTTGTAGTCTCAACTGATTGTCTTCTCCTTCCAGCTGATATGTTTCTCCGATTAACCTACTGGTGATGGTGTTGAGTGATAGTATTGCCTCCACCGGTTGATATGGACTCTCGACTATTTCACTGGTGGAGGTGCTCACTGGTTGAGTTACTTATCGATTGCATTCTCCATTTCTCCTTCCAGT
Source organism: Cryptomeria japonica (assembly GCF_030272615.1). Classification (NCBI taxonomy): domain Eukaryota; kingdom Viridiplantae; phylum Streptophyta; class Pinopsida; order Cupressales; family Cupressaceae; genus Cryptomeria; species Cryptomeria japonica. The sequence continues at coordinate 395,937,884 of NC_081407.1, read as the reverse complement.
TGAGAAGTTTCTCTGATTGAACTACCGGTTGCATTGCCTCCCCGGTTGCCTCTATATTTTTTACTTAACCTAATGGTCGTGGCTTACGGTGGATTGATCGACCGATTGATTGTTCACCTGTTAAGATTTCTTCTTGCCACCAAGATGTGGCTCTCTGCCGTCATTTTTGGTCTATGTCGGTTTGCTCCCCATGACAATTGGACATGTGTGTACTTTTAATTGATATCTAGTTACGACTGGATCCTATAAGTATATGCATATAATTACTTGATGGATAAGGACGGTCGACATTAAGTTGACAAACTTTGGATCAGAAGTTGATTGGACACTGTCACTTCACGTGTGTGTGTATTCAATAGGCATGAGCTACTTGCCTGGTGCATGTTTCCCCTGGTTTGATGATTTGCTACTTAACATTGGAATGCCCTCATTTTCCCATCAAACATTTGCATTATTCACTTGGTGACTTGCCCTGGAATCCCCAATTCTCCTTGAAGCTACTTGTCGACGAATGGCCTTCTTGGGCGAAATCACTGACAAACGTTTGCAGGAGGTCCTCTACTCTCGACACCCTCTTATTCTTCACAACCTTAAAAGGATACTGGGGAAGGAATTCTTTATGGCTTATCGCAGGTACAGAGCCAATGTCGATATCCCAACCTTTTTCCTTGCAATGGTGATATACATGGGGACTAACAAGCAGAGAGCGAAGCTTTTAACTCAAATGGTGTTTAAACACCGCTTGCTAGGGGAAATTGATGTCACGTTGGACAATATTGATGGCAACTTGAGAATACCGCTTCCCCAAAATTATTTTATGTCATTGGTCAACGGGGCAAAGGTGAGAAAGTTTGTGATTGTGAACTCTCTGGACTTCGACGCTCTTCAAGAAACCTGGTTTGCCATTACCAGGAATATTGAATTTCTGCTTAAGGCGGCATGCATTCAAAATGGCTTACGTCGGAATGGAGGGAAAAATATCTTTGCGATGAAGGGTTAGCGGGTGCAGAAGGATTTGGTATTCTAGAGAATGGAGATTTGGTTGATGGCAATGACTGGGGGTTTGAGCTTGGAGAGGAGTGGTTCCCTAATGACTACCGACTCCCTAGGGAGAAGGCTGAATCGGTGGCTCACTCGACCTGTGGCACTGAATGTCCTATAATCCTGGATGCAGCTTGTGCTCCTGTGGATGATGACTTGGAAGAATCCCATTGATTCTGGTTGTGTCACCTTTCCCTGGTTTCTCTATTTTTTGGTTATTGTTTTTTGTTTAAAGGCCGATGGTCTGTTCTGTTAACTTTCCAACGGATGTTGACTGGTGTTTTGTACTTGTCCAACCTCCATTGTTGGTTTCTTTTTGTATAAAGGAATAGAGCTAGGGTAGGGGGTTTTATTCCTGGTTATTTCCTCCTATCACTCTCACTGAACCAGGCCTTGTATTCTCCTAATTTGATTAATAAAAGGGTGCTGCTCCTCTGCAGCTATTTACTTATTAAAAAAAAAAGAGGGTTATGACATTTTTTTTTAATCGATAAATAACTGCAGAGGGGCAACACCCATTTTATTTAATATTTAATTTTTACACACCTAGTTTAATAGGAGCGATAGGGGGAAAGAACCAGATGAAGAAAATATCCTACCATAGCCCCAAAAAACCCAGCCTACTATCTATCAAAACACTGGATACTTAGCATAATTACAGAGCTAAGCCAGTGGCTTTCGTAAACCCGCTAACCATTTGACTATTTACCCTATTCTTAGAGTCATTTTACAAAAAGGAGACAAAAGCCCATGGCCTCCGGTAGCAAATTTACATCTAATTTATCTAATTAACTATCTACTAATTTCATAAAAATAGAGAAATACAGAAAACTACAGGGGATACCATAGTTCCCAAATTTGCTTACCGTCGCCAGCTCCTTCATTCTCAAGGCATTTTCTACTTATGTGATTTCTAAAGATTTGGCTCATGACTCCGACACGTGCCCAAAGTTGCAGTTTCCTTCTCATTATGCGGATTTGGACAATCTATCTGCATCCGTATTTCCCTCCCTGTAGACGTGGTTTATACAAAATTCTACCACCTTTTCCACCAGGGCCAAAATTGGTCGTAGCCACTAGTTGAGGTGCCAGCTAGGGGTGTATTTGCCACATATGGTATTTATGACATTCAAGGAGTCACCTTCCAGATGAATTCTTTGCAGACCTAATTCCACCCCCACTTGCAAGATTCGTAATGTAGCTTGAAAGAGGGTTATGACATTTTGCTTTGCATTATATTTTTAAAATTATACTGCTATATGGTTTGATAGCCTTAATTAGACACTCCAACCATATAATAAATCAATAATGCATCTGATGTAAATGTTGTACAACAATAGAAACATATAAGGTATGAAGGCAAGGCATGTTGTTCCACAAGTGTGAGGGTGTGATATTGAAAGAATAGTATGTAAGGCAAAGGTATGATGCTCTTTGGAATATAAAGATGTGGTAAACTAATCTTTATATGTAGATGGAGGAAGACATTTTTCTCTCCTCGAAGTAAAAGGTACTAAAGGAATGTGGCAGTAAGATGAAGGATCAAGATGTAAAGCTTTATGAACATGCTATGAAAAAATAAGTGCAACAAGTAACTTTAAAAAGATGTAGCGATATAGGCTTATTGTATAAATATTCATGCAACCAATATATTAATGTGAGGCCAACACATAGGATTTAATGATATTATGTGTCATTATGAGGTCAATGCATAGCAAGAACTATCAAAGTAGGATCAATGTATAAGATTTGGCAAGCATGCCATAACAATACAATATCAATGAATGATAAGTACATGAATATATAAAGCAAGAAACAACAAGATATACAAAAATAAAGATGACACATACACAATAAAGGATAAGCGAAAAATTGGACAACAAAATTGATAAATAAAAGGCCAAGGTATATAGGATTATAGGCATAAAATAAATGTAAATGGAAATGACAAACCAAAAATACCCAACATGTGAGGGAAATGAATTAAGAAACAACTGTTGGTGAAATATATATAAGAATCATAACAAGTAAGGCAAGGCCAGAGTGGAAAAGTAAATATGAAAAATCAAATATTGAATTTTAAATCCAAGCTATAGGTATATATGGATAAATGCTATGTTGATGCTTATTTATTATTCGACAAACGTCTTCATAGGTATCACATTCGGAACCTCTAGCTACAAATTTTCCATTAGATTATCACAGTTAGATAAAATTCACTATCCAACATGTCTTCATGGATTTTTGTTTCTTCCTCTCCCTTTCTCCCTTCTCTATTTAACATGTCTCTTGTTTCACGTGAAGTGGTTTCTTTTTTATTTCATACATGAACTCAACATTAGGATCAATCTCTTGATGTACCTCATGAGTATGCATTGTGTTTATCTCCCTTTGTTTATGATATTTTACATTTTATGTATAAATATAATACATCTATCTATATAATATCTATAAATACAATGATAAGAATACATCAAATTCTATGTGGTGCAAGCATAGACATGTATATTATCTTGGTTAGATGTAAATTAATAAGATTATCCTGCAAAAAATATTCTAATATTATATGCAGAGAGAGACACCTCAAATGTAGTGCAAGAATTCATTTGAAACTTATGTCATTACAAATATCAATATGTACATCCCTATTTCCCCCATTTTATAAATGGATGATGATTTTAACCCATTTGAATATGGGGAAGTGTGATAAATATGCTAATACAAAAGGAGATCCTTGATTAGACACACTTACATATGCATGTGGTAGCACTAGCCAAGTCCTTAAAGGAAGTGATGGAAGTATATGGCAATGAATAGAACTATGTAAATGTATGCCCACTCAAAGTTAGTGGAAACATCTTACCAAGTAATTAATCCATATGAAAATAAGGGAGGTACATGAATTTGAAATATTATACATGTTGTAATGAACCATCTCTACCATTATATTTTTGAAACAAGGTGCCATAAAATCCATTTAAAAATCTCACATGCCAAAGGATTGTGGAATACCATCGTAGTGTCATTTTGTAATTGAATCTTTTCCACATAGTACCATTATACCATTTTGGATTATCAATCCCAATGATAAAATTGAGATGAGGTAGTTCACACAATGTGAAATATCATGTTAAAAATGATTCACATGTGTATATTTATGCATCATGTCATCCATAATAGTAATGGAGGATGGAAAAGATTTATTATCAACTACCACAATGTTTCCTCACATGTATCATTTACAAATATAAACATGTTCTTTGTGTTGTTCTTCATCCTTAGGCCAATTTTAATGGTGTGCTTGTTTGGGAGGGGATGTAGAAGAATGTATTGCATAATAACTCAAAGATTTATCTTCGAGGAAACATAAGAAGATCCACATGCGAGTTTGTATAATTTTTTTATATATCATCATGGTAATAAAGAAACCCATGGTATCCACTAAGGAACACCCACTATAATATGTGTTAGACAACAAATCATTGTGAATATCTAAGGAATTATTATTGACCCATCATTAAACATATCATTAACAAATCATTTGCGATAAGATAGGAAGGAAGGACTAGCAACCTCAAGTAAAGGTTATTTGTTGTGATACATTGGCATACCATTGGCTATAGAAGAAGTATAAGCATCATAAAGCTCATCACTATAATAATTATCATCGATATGCAATTACAAATCTTTAAGTGTGTTACTAGGCATGAAATAAGGTGCATCATCATTATATGTAAGTGAATGTGATTTACATGTGTATCTCTCTAGTGGATAACACTAGCCTCCTTGAAGAATAATGAATTAATATAAGTGCATAGAGGATCCATAGATATAAAAACAAAAATCTACCATGTTTGCTAGGCCCCACATCACATGCACTAAGATCCCAAGTTGTATTAGGTGCATATAGTAATGAAGTAGTTAGCTAGGTCACTATATAAACACAAATAAACACACATCACCATGTGTGTGTGTGTGTGTGTGTGTGTGTGTGTGTGTGTGTGTGTGTGTGTGTGTGTGTGAGAGAGAGAGAGAGAGAGAGAGAGAGAGAGAGAGAGAGAGAGAGAGAGAGAGAGAGAGAGAGAGAGAGAGAGAGAGAGAGAGAGAGAGAGAGAGAGAGAGAGAGAGAGAGAGAGAGAGAACACAAATAACGATGACAAACCGAGGAGGAAGTTTGGTTGAACATAATGTTTGAGGGGTTCACCAAATTATAAAAGAAAAAAAAACTTTCATTAAGCTTAAACAACGCCAATCTAATAAATATATATAAATATAAGCATGATTAACATAGACTAATTAATTAAGAGCCAAGATATGAATATTTGAGCAATATTGTATTGACTGAATACAAGCGTAAATAGAAACAAATTTATACTTAGCTTTATGACCAATGAATTCCCAAATTTGATGTGGGTCAATAACATACGTGCCTTGGTATTAGGAAAAGTGAATGACATATTGATAATCATATCAAAATAAAAAATATTTTGTTAACATTGCACAAGGATGAATATAGGGGTCATGCCCAAATCTATGATCATAAATTTGTTCATCAATGAACTTATCCTATGCGATTTGTAGACTTGTTCACTTTGCTCAATGCATCTTAATATAT